>NC_053028.1:263440045-263560138 GCF_003073215.2 Triticum urartu | reverse complement strand
GGCGAAAGGGGGATGTGCTGCAAGGCGGTTAAGTTGGGTAACGCTTGGGTTTTGGTAGTCACGACGTGGGACAATGTCGGCCAGTGGTTGTCATCGAGTCCCTATAGGGCGAATTCTATACCTCTCCCATTATCCTGAAGGCGTCTAACATCGACCTCATTCTGGGAATGGATTGGTTGAAAGCGCATACTACTTCTATAGTTTGCGCCACTAAGGTCGTCCATCTGCTACACCCTTCTGATGAAATAATAGCTTACCAAGCTCATCTAGTTCAGAACGCCGAGGCACGACTTTATGCCTTGAATGCGTTGAACGCTGCACCACTCGAGGGCATTGAAAACATTCCCGTCGTTTGTGAATTCCAAGATGTCTTCCCAGAAGAACTTCCAGGGATTCCCCCTGCTAGAGCTATCGAATTCATCATCGACTTGAAACCCGGCACCACCCCTATAGCTAAACGACCCTATAAGATGCCGCCGCATGAACTCATTGAGCTTAAGGAGGAAATCGACAAATCTCTTGTCAAAGGTTTCATTCGCCCAAGTTGCTCTCCTTGGGGAGCACCTTCTCTCTTTGTTAAGAAAAGGGATGGGACAAATCGATTAGTCCAAGACTACCGTCCTATAAACCAAGCTACCATTCAGAATAAATATCCTCTTCCTCGAATCAATGATCTTTATGATCAACTGGCTGGCTCATCAGTGTTCTCCAAACTCGACTTGAGGTTGGGTTACCACCATATCCGTGTTCATGAAGAGGACATCCCAAAAACCGCCTTCGTGACTCGGTATGGATCATACGAGTACACCGTCATGTCATTCGGCTTAACGAATGCTCCCGCCACCTTCTCTCGTCTGATGAACTATATATTCATGGATTACCTCGACAAGTTCGTCGTGGTTTATTTGGACGATATCCTTGTATTTTCCAAGAACAAGGAGGAACATGCTAAACATCTTCGTCTTGTGCTGGAGAAGCTTCGAGAACATCAACTGTATGCTAAGTATTCCAAGTGTGAATTCTGGCTCCCCGAAGTAACCTATCTTGGGCATGTCATCTCCAAGGATGGTATTGCCGTCAACCCTGAATGAGTTCAGGCTATTCTCGATTGGACTCCTCCGAAGAACGTCAAGCAAGTCCGAAGTTTTCTCGGTCTCGCCAGCTATTGCCATCGATTCGTCGAGAACTTCTCCAAGATTGCCAGGCCCCTGACTAATCTATTGCATAAGGGTGTCAAGTTCGACTGGACAGACAAGTGTCAGGAAAGTTTCCAGGCGCTCAAAGACAAGTTGACTTCTACCCCCGTACTTGCTCCACCTGATACTAAGAAGGACTTCGTCATTTACTGCGACGCTTCCCGTCAAGGATTAGGCTGTGTCCTAATGCAAGAGCGCAGAGTGATTGCTTATGCCTCTCGTCAATTGCGCCCTCACGAAGAAAACTACCCAGTTCACGACCTCGAGCTTGCTGCTGTCATTCATGCACTGAAGCAGTGGCGACATTACCTTCTCGGTAATCGTTGCGAGATCTTCACCGACCATCAAAGTCTGAAGTATCTGTTTACTCAGCCAGATTTGAACCTACGTCAGCAAAGATGGATGGAGACTGTTGCAGACTTTGACGTGGATATATCATATACCCCCGGCAAGGCTAATGTAATGGCTGATGCCCTGAGCCGCAAGTCTTACTGCAACCACCTCCAGGTCCACCAAGTTCAGCCCTCGCTTGCCGAAGAATTTAGAAGGCTGAACCTCCATATTGTTCCTCCGGGATCACTCGCTCCCCCTCCCGAAGATTTCCCCAAACGGAACCTCCATGTTGTTTCCAAGGGTTGTCTCAATACCCTAGTTGCGAAACCAGATCTTGTGGACACCATCAAATGGATACAGAAATGTGACGATGAAGTCCTCAAGATTAAGCGCGACCTAAAAAAAGGAAAGCCCTCATTCTTCACGATCGCCGACGATGGCGCCTTGTATTTCAAACGCCGCCTAGTGGTACCATGTTCGAAGAAAAACCTGGATAAGACTAAAAGGGTTATGCAAGAAGCCCATGATACGCCTCTGTCCATCCATCCTGGTAGTACAAAGATGTACCAGGATATTCGTCAAAGATTCTGGTGGTCTAATATGAAGCAGGACATTGCTCGTTATGTTGCTGAGTGTGATGTTTGTCGCCAAATCAAAGCAGAGCATCAAAGGCCTGCTGGAACTCTGCAACCTATCTCTATTCCTGAATGGAAATGGGACCATGTTGAGATGGACTTCATCACTGGATTTCCCAAATCGCAGAAAGGTAATGATGCTATTCTTGTCGTCATTGACCGGCTTTCCAAAGTTGCCCATTTCCTGGCGGTCAAAGAGACAATCACTGCTAGTCAGCTTGCTACTCTCTACATGGCCAGAATTGTTTCACTTCACGGTATCCCACTGGTTATCAGTTCAGACCGTGGCAGCTTATTCACTTCAAGGTTTTGGGCGAGTTTCCAAGAAGCTATGGGGACTCATCTGTCGTTCAGTACTGCGTTCCATCCTCAGTCGCAAGGACAGGTTGAACGTGTCAACCAAGTTCTCGAAGACATGCTTCGAGCTTGTGTAATCTCATTCGGCAAGAAATGGGAGGAATCTCTTCCATATGCCGAGTTCTCTTATAATAATAGCAATCAAGCTAGTCTGAAGATGTCCCCCTTCGAAGTGCTATATGGATGAAAGTGTCGAACCCCTCTGAACTGGTCAGAAACTGGGGAGCGTCCACTCTTCGGTCCGGATATTATCCAACAGGCCGAAGAACAAGTTCGCATTATTCGCGAGAATCTCAAGACTGCTCAGTCACGTCAGAAAAGTCAGTATGACCGTCATCACCAAGACATGGTCTATCAACCTGGCGAAAAGGCTTATCTTCGAGTTACACCAATGAAGGGTGCTCACCGCTTCGGGATCAAGGGCAAGCTAGCTCCTCGCTATATCGGTCCCTTCACTATTCTCGAAAGGCGTGGAAAAGTGGCATATCAACTGGAGCTTCCGCCGAACCTTTCTCAGGTTCACGATGTGTTCCATGTGTCACAACTCCGCCGTTGCTTCAAGGATCCAATCCGAGCGGTGGATCATGAAGTGCTCGAATTGCAACAGGACCTCTCTTATAAAGAGCATCCGGTCCGCATTCTTGACCAAGCTGAACGTCGCACACGTCAGAAGGCGATCAAATTCCTCAAAGTCCAGTGGTCGAATCACTCTGAGGACGAAGCCACCTGGGAACGCGAGGATCGTCTTCGCGATGAATACCCTACACTGTTTCCTCCTACCTCCTAAATCTTGGGACGAGATTTCTTGTAGTGGAGGAGAATTGTAACGCCCGGATAATTAAGCTACAGTGAACCTCTTCTAATGATGCCACGTCACCTCGATTACTGTTCCTAATCTCGTGTTAGTTCGAAACTGATTCAAATTCAAATTCAAAATCAACCAAAGAATAAAAGTTTTCAAATATTAAAACTAAAATGTTCGGAGTGGACCAAATATTGCATAGGTAATTATGGTGGAGAAAGCACACCTTTATAAAATGTTTAAACACTCTAAAATGAATAAAATAGTAGCAATAATAATTATTTAAATGCTTTCAAAATGTTAAACAATTTCAAAACTATTTTGTTTCGGTGCTAAGTGGTTTGTGGCTGTGGCTTAGTTTGCAACCTCTATTTTGGTGCCACTGTAGTATTTTACTAAAATGAGAAATAAAAGAGAACACAAAAACAGAAAATAAACAAAAGAAAAAGAAAATACACAACCCCCCCCCCACCCTGGGCCAACCGGCCCAGCTAGCCAACCGGCCGACCCAGCCGGCCCTCCTCTCTGGCCTACAAGGCCACCTCCCCGAACCCTAACCCCCACCCGATCCCCACTCCCCCCCCACTCGCCCCACCCCGCTCGCCCCCCTCGCTCCCTCCCCGATCTGGATCGGGGAAGCGAACCCACGACCGCGCCGAGCCCAACGCGCCCCCGCCGCTCGACGACGACGCCGGAGCCGTCCCTCGCCGCAGCCGCTCGTCTCCCCGTCGCGCGGCCGTCCTCGTCCTCCCCCCCGAAAAGCCTCCACGAGCCCGCGCCGCCGCCTGGACCTCGCCGCCTCGACCCCCCCCCCCGACGCCACCGTCGCCTTCCTCCTCGCCGGCACCATCGTCATCGGACCACCTCGACCCCATGGCCGAGACCCTACGCCCCGCCGTGAGCTCCGGCCCCCTCCCTCTCTCCCCTGGTTCTCTGACCGCGGCCTCGCGTGGCCCCGCTACTTGCCTCGCCGCCGTTCCCCTGCTCGCTACCGCTGCCTCTGTCGCTCCTCTGCTGTTGCTCGCCCGCGCCCCACCGTGGCCACGCACCGCTGCTGCCGCTGCGCCTCCCTAGCGCCCGCCGCGCCTGCGGTGGCCTTTGCGGCCCCGCCTCTCCGCCGGCCACCACTGCACCTGGCCTCGCCCCTGCTTCCCCTTGCTGGTGCAGCGCCGCCGCTCCGGTGGCCATCGCCGACCACGGCCTTGCCCGCGCCCCATTCGGGCGACCGCCCGCACCCGCTCGCCCGCGCCCTCTAGGCCCCGATGGGCCACTGACATGGGGGCCCCAGCCCCAGAACGTTTTGTTAAAAAAAATAGGAATAAAAAATAATATGTAAAATAAATAAATAGATAATAATAATTTAATTAATTAATTAATTAAGGAATTAATTAAGTTAATTAATCGTAATTAGATTAACCAAACTAACTAATTAGTTTAATTAAACAGTAGTTAGTTTAGTTAAACACTTATTAGGCTAAACAGTCAATGACCAGTGGGTCCCACACGTCAGTTGACCAGTCAACACCTCTGTTGACTGCTGACGTCATGCTGACGTCATGATGACGTCAGCAAGCACTGTTCTGGATAATGTTGTATTAAAATAATTAAATAAATCCTGAAAATGATTTAAATCTTTTAAAATTAATAGAAAATAAACCGCAGCTCAGATGGAAAAACTTTGTACATGAAAGTTGCTCAGAACGACGAGACGAATCCGGAGACGCAGCCCGTTCGTCCACCACACATCCCTAGCATATCAAACACGTAACTTTCCCCCTCTGTTTCATCTGTGCGAAAACGCGAAACACCGGGGATACTTTCCCGGATGTTTCCCCCCTTCACCGATATCACCTCATACCGCGATAGGGCACCCCTAGCACCGCTACTTGTCATGTCATGCATCGCTATGCATCTGTTTGCTTAAATATTTATTGTTTCTCCCCCCTCTTCTCTCACTAGACACCGAGACCGACGCCGCTGCTACCCAGTACGACTACGGAGTTGACGACCCCTCTCTCTTGCCAGAGCAACCAAGAAAGCCCCCCCTTTGATCACCAGATATCGCCTACTCTTCTCTATACTGCTTGCATTAGAGTAGTGTAGCATGTTACTGCTTCCCGTTAATCCTATACTGATGCATAGCCTGTCCTTGCTACTACTGTTGTTACCTTTACCTGCAATCCTAATGCTTAGTATAGGATGCTAGTTTATCATCAGTGGCCCTACATCCTTGTCCGTCTGCCATGCTATACTATCGGGTCGTGATCACTCGGGAGTTGATCACGGGTATATACTATATAATTTATACATGATACATGTGGTGACTAAAGACGGGTCGGCTTGAGGAGCACCCGCGAGTGGATCTTTGAGGCGGAGCGACAGGGCAGGTTCCGACCACCTAGGAGAGAGGTGGGCCTGGCCCTGGTCGACGTTCGCGGATACTTAACACACTTAACGAGATCTGGATATTTAATCTGAGTCTGGCCATTTGGTCTATACGCACTAACCATCTACGCGGGAGTAGTTATGGGTATCCCGGCGTCGTGGTATCAGCCGAAGCCTTCGTGACGTCAGCGACTGAGTGGCGCGCGCCGGATTGGACTGGAATGCCACTAGGCTAGGTCTGCTTTCGGCCGCGTATGCAACGTGCCGGTGTGCTAAGGGCGATGGGCCCAGACCCCTGTGCGCATAGGTTTAGACCGGCGTGCTGACCTCTCTGTTGTGCCTAGGTGGGGCTGCAACGTGTTGATCTTTCACGGCCGGGCATGACCTCGAAAAGTGTGTCCGGCCAAATGGGATCGAGCGTGTTGGGGAATGTGGTGCACCCCTGCAGGGAAGTTAATCTATTCGAATAGCCGTGATCTTCGGTAACAGGACGATTTGGAGTTGTACCTTGACCTTATGACAACTAGAACCGGATACTAAATAAAACACACCCTTCCAAGTGCCAGATACAACCGGTGATCGCTCTCTCACAGGGCGACGAGGGGAGGATCATCGGTTAGGGTTATGCTATGCGATGCTACTTGGAGGTCTTCAGACTACTCTCTTCTACACGCTGCAAGACGGAGGCTGCCAGAAGCGTAGTCTTCGAAAGGACTAGCTATCCCCCTCTTATTCCGGCATCCTGCAGTTCAGTCCACATATGATAGCCTTATTCCAGTTGATACCAATGCATACATATGTAGTGTAGCTCCTTGCTTGCGAGTACTTTGGATGAGTACTCACGGTTGCTTTCTCCTTCTTTCCCGCTATCCCTTCTACCTGGTTGTCGCAACCAGATGTTGGAGCCCAGGAGCCAGACGCCACCGTCGACGACGACCCCTACTACACCGGAGGTGCCTACTACTACGTGATGCCCGCTGACGACGACCAGGAGTAGTTAGGAGGATCCCAGGCAGGAGGCCTGCACCTCTTTCGATCTGTATCCCAGTTTGTGCTAGCCTTCTTAAGGCAAACTTGTTTAACTTATGTCTGTACTCAGATATTGTTGCTTCCGCTGACTCGTCTATGATCGAGCTCTTGTATTCGAGCCCTCGAGGCCCCGGGCTTGTAATATGATGCTTGTATGACTTATTTTATTTGTAGAGTTGTGTTGTGATATCTTCCCGTGAGTCCCTGATCTTGATCGTACACGTTTGCGTGTATGATTAGTGTACGATTGAATCGGGGGCGTCATAGTAGTCGATCATTTGACAAAGGTAGCTCATTTCATTCAAGTGAAGACTACCCCAGTGCAAAGTTGGCAAAGATATACATGACCAGAATCGTATGTCTGCATGGAGTTCCAAGGAGCATTGTATCAGACAGAGGAACCCAATTTACCTCAAAGTTCTGGAATCAGTTGCATGAAACTTTGGGTACTAGGCTGGAGTTCAGTATAGCTTTCCATCCACAGACAGATGGATAGACCAAGAGAGTCAATCAGATTTTGGAGGATATGCTGAGAGCTTGTGCGCTAGATTACGGATCTAGTTGGGACGAGAATTTGCCATATGCAGAGTTCTCCTATAACAACAGTTATCAATCCAGTTTGAAAATGGCCCCTTTCGAAGCCTTGTACAGAAGGAGGTGCAGGACCCCATTGTCGTGGGATGAAGTTGGAGACCGTCAGTTGTTTGGACCAGATCTAATTAAGGAGTCAGAACAGAAAGGGAAATTGATTCGCGATAGGCTCAAGGTAGCCCAGTCCAGGCAGAAGAGCTATGCAGATTCTAAACACAAGGAGACAGTTTACGAAGTCGGAGACCGAGTTTGTCTTCGAGTATCTCCACTTCGAGGAGTTAAGCGCTTTGGAGTTAAGGGATAGTTAGCGCCACGTTTTGTAGGACCATACAAAGTTTTGGAGCGTATGGGAGAAGTAGCCTACAAGTTGGAATTGCCCGAAGGATTGTCAGGAGTTCACGACGTGTTCCACGTTTCCCAGTTGAAGAAGTGCCACGCAGAGATGGCTGATATACCGCTGAGAGATACAGTGCCGCTGGAAGCGATTCAGCTGGACAGTGATTTGACCTATGAGGAGAAACCAGTCAAGATTCTAGAATATGCCAGTCGAGTCACCCGCAGCAAGGTTATAAAGTTCTGCAAAGTTCAATGGAGCCACCACACGGAGGATGAAGCCACCTGGGAGCGAGAGGAAGATTTGCTGAAGGACCACCCTCACCTATTTTCTAGCCAACCCGAATCTCGAGGGCGAGATTCATCTTAAGGGGGGTAGGTTTGTAACATCCCAAATTTTCAATTTGGAATGTTGTACACTAAATCATCATTGCATATCATATTTCATTGCATTTTGGTTGATCCTAGAAATTCTACGCAACTCAAGGACCCTTGGAGAGAGTTGGGGATTTCGTTATTTTCATATTTGAGTTTTCTCAAATTTTGAAAATAGGATCATTTGATTTTATTTATTTTATTTTATCATCAATTATTTCTATTACAAAAATATGAGAGAGGGAATAAATGACTTTCCCAAAATAAAGAAATATTGAGGATTTAATAATAAAATCAAATAAGATTTTATTTTGGTTTTATTTGCTATTTTATTTGAATTTAGGAAAAATGCGCATTTTTAAAAATTGCATTTAGGCCCCAAATAAATGTTAATCCTATGCGGCTTGATTTTAGAAGCCGGGGAAAATTTATTTCGGGATTTTTGGAGTCCGTTTAGTATTCCTTTTGTTTTTTTATGAGCGAAACTATTTAAAAAAATGCGAACCGACCTAACAGGCCGTGTCCGACCCGGACACCTGGCCCAGCCGGCCTTATAAGCCGGGGAGGAGCCCAGCCGAGCCCGAAACCCTAGCGCCGCCGCCGCCTGCGCCGCCGCCCCGCCGCCGCCGACAATGATCATTTTTTTAAAAGAAACTTAGATCTGTTTTTTTTTCGTTAGATCGGTTTTTTCGGTTTAGTTATTTAGCGAGCGTTCGCTCGTTCGTTCGTTTTAACAAACACGTTCATCATTTAGATCCAGATAACGAACGTTCGTTCGTTAATCTGTTCATCGTTTTTCTTTTTCTCGGATTAAATCCGCGATTTTTCTGATCGCGATTCCTGATCCGATTTTCGTTCTAGTATAACTTTTCGCTCGTTTATCGGAATCAGGCGATTCAAGCGCCTGGAGTTTCGTCTCGAAACCCTCTTTCCGTTTAACCAACTCAAACAAGTTTTTGCCACTGTAAAAAATTGCCCTAGATCCATGTTGGGGGTCGTAGCAGAAATTAAAAAATTTCTACGCATCACCAAGATCAATCTATGGAGTATTCTAGCAACGAGGGGAATAGGAGTGCATCTACATACCCTTGTAGATCGCGAGCGGAAGCGTTCAAGAGAACGGGGATGATGGATTCGTACTCGCCGTGATCCAAATCACCGATGACCAAGTGCCAAACGGACGGCACCTCCGCGTTCAACACACGTACGGAGCGGATGACGTCTCCTCCTTCTTGATCCAGCAAGGGGGAAGGAGAGGTTGATGAAGATCCAGCAGCACGACGGCGTGGTGGTGGATGCAGCACTGATTGCAGCAGGGCTTTGTCGAGCTTCTGCGAGAGGGAGAGGTGTGGCAAGGGAGAGGGAGGCGCCAAGGCTTGAGGTGTGGCTGCCCTCCCTTCCCCCCCCCTTTATATAGGCCCCCTAGGGGGGTGTGCCGGCCCTAGGAGATGGGATCTCCTAGGGGGGCGGCGGCCAAGGGGTGGAGTACCCCCCAAGGCAAGTGGAGGCGCCCCCTCCCCTAGGGTTCCCAACCCTAGGCGCATGGGGGGCCCAAGGGGGGGCGCACCAGCCCACTATGGGCTGGTTCCCCTCCCCACATCAGCCCATGGGGCCCTCCGGGATGGGTGGCCCCACCCGGTGGACCCCCGGGACCCATCCGGTGGTCCTGGTACAATACCGGTGACCCCGAAACTTTCCCGATGGCCGAAACTACACTTCTTATATATAATTCTTCACCTCCAGACAATTCCGGAACTCCTCGTGACGTCCAGGATCTCATCCGGGACTCCGAACAACTTTCGGATTACTGCATACTCATATCTATACAACCCTAGCGTCACCGAACCTTAAGTGTGTAGACCCTACGGGTTCGGGAGACAAGCAGACATGACCGAGACGACTCTCTGGTCAATAACCAACAGCGGGATCTGGATACCCATGTTGGCTCCCACATGCTCCTCGATGATCTCATCGGATGAACCATGATGTCGAGGACCTAATCAATCTCATACTCGATTCCCTTTGTCAATCGGTACGTTACTTGCCCGAGACTGGATCGTCGGTATCCCAATACCTTGTTCCGTATCGTTACCGGCAAGTCACTTTACTCATACCATAATGCATGATCCCGTGATCAACCACTTGATCACATTGAGCTCATTATGATGATGCATTATCGAGTGGGCCCAGAGATACCTCTCCGTCATATGGAGTGACAAATCCCAGTCTCGATTCGTGCCAACCCAACAGACACTTCCGGAGATACCTGTAATGTACCTTTATAGTCACCCAGTTACGTTGTGACGTTTGGCACACCCAAGGCACTCCTACGGTATCCGGGAGTTGCACAATCTCATGGTCTAAGGAAATGATACTTGACATCCAGAAAAGCTACAGCAAACAAACTACACGATCTTTGTGCTATGCTTAGGTTTGGGTGTTGTCCATCACATCATTCTCCTAATGATGTGATCCCGTTATCAATGACATCCCCATGTCCATAGCCAGGAAACCATGACTATCTGTTGATCAACGAGCTAGTCAACTAGAGGCTCACTAGGGACACATTGTGGTCTATGTATTCACACATGTATTACGATTTCCGGATAATACAATTATAGCATGAATAATAGACAATTATCATGAACAAGGAAATATAATAATCATTTTATTATTGCCTCTAGGGCATGTTTCCAACAGTCTCCCACTTGCACTAGAGTCAATCATCTAGTTACATTGTGATGAGTCGAACACCCATGGAATTCTGGTGTTGATCATGTTTTACTCTAGGGAGAGGTTTAGTCAACGGATCTGCTACATTCAGGTCCGTATGTACTTTACAAATCTCTATGTCTCCATTTTGAACACTTTCACGAATGGAGTTGAAGCGACGCTTGATATGCCTGGTCTTCCTGTGAAACCTGGGCTCCTTGGCAAGGGCAATAGCTCCAGTGTTGTCACAGAAGAGAGTCATCGGGCCCGACGCATTGGGTATGACTCCTAGGTCGATAATGAACTCCTTCACCCAGACTGCTTCGTGTGCTGCCTCCGAGGCTGCCATGTACTCCGCTTCACATGTAGATCCCGCCACAATGCTTTGCTTGCAACTGCACCAGCTTACTGCCCCACCATTCAAAATATACACGTATCCAGTTTGTGACTTAGAGTCATCCAGATCTGTGTCGAAGCTAGCATCGACGTAACCCTTTACGACGAGCTCTTCGTCACCTCCATAAATGAGAAACATTTCCTTAGTCCTTTTCAGGTACTTCAGGATATTTTTGACCGCTGTCCGGTGTTCCATGTCGGGATTACTTTGGTACCTTCCTACCAAACTCACGGCAAGGTTTACATCAGGTCTAGTACACAGCATAGCATACATGATAGACCCTATGGCCGAGGCATAGGGGACGACACTCATCTTTTCTCTATCTTCTGCCGTGGTCGGGCATCGAGCCAAGCTCAATCTCGTACCTTGCAATACAGGCAAGAACCCCTTCTTTGACTGATCCATTTTGAACTTCTTCAAAATCTTGTCAAGGTACGTACTCTGTGAAAGACCAATGAGGCGTCTCGATTTATCTCTATAGATCTTGATGCCTAATATATAAGCAGCTTCTCCAAGGTCCTTCATTGAAAAACACTTGTTCAACTAGGCCTTTATGCTTTCCAAGAATTCTATATCATTTCCTATCAATAGTATGTCATCCACATACAATATGAGAAATGCTACAGAGCTCCCACTCACTTTCTTGTAAATGCAGGCTTCTCCATAAGTCTGCATAAACCCAAACGCTTTGATCATCTCATCAAAGCAAATGTTCCAACTCCGAGATGCTTGCACCAGCCCATAAATCGAGCGTTGGAGCTTGCACACCTTGTCAGCATTCTTAGGATCGACAAAACCTTCCGACTGCATCATATACAATTCTTCCTTAAGGAAACCATTAAGGAATGCCGTTTTGACGCCCATCTGCCATATCTCATAATCATAGAATGCGGCAATTGCTAACATGATCTGGACGGACTTCAGCTTCGCTACGGGTGAGAAAGTCTCATCGTAGTCAACCCCTTGAACTTGTCGATAACCCTTAGCGACAAGACGAGCTTTATAGATGGTCACATTACCATCCGCGTCTATCTTCTTCTTAAAGATCCATTTATTTTCTATGGCTCGCTGATCAACGGGCAAGTCAGTAAAAGTCCATACTTCGTTTTCATACATGGATCCTATCTCGGATTTCATGGCTTCCAGCCATTTGTCGGAATCCGGGCCCGCCATCGCTTCTTCATAGTTCGAAGGTTCACCGTTGTCTAACAACATGATTTCCAAGACAGGGTTGCCGTACCACTCCGGTGCGGAACGTGTCCTTGTGGACCTATGAAGTTCAGTAGCAACTTGATCTGAAGTTTCATGATCATCATCATCAACTTCCTCTCTAGTCGGTGCAGGCACCTCAGGAACATTTTCTTGAGATGCGCCACTTACCGGTTCAAGAGGTAATACTTCATCAAGTTCTACCTTCCTCCCACTTATTTCTTTCGAGAGAAACTCTTTCTCTAGAAAGGACCCATTCTTGGCAACAAAGATCTTGCCTTCGGATCTGAGGTAGAAGGTATACCCAATAGTTTCTTTAGGGTATCCTATGAAGACGCATTTTTCCGACTTGGGTTCGAGCTTTTCAGGTTGAAGTTTCTTGACATAAGCATCGCATCCCCAAACTTTTAGAAACGACAGCTTAGGTTTCTTCCCAAACCATAATTCATACGGTGTCGTCTCAACAGATTTCGACGGAGCCCTATTTAAAGTGAATGCGGCAGTCTCTAAAGCATAGCCCCAAAATGATAGCGGTAAATCAGTAAGAGACATCATAGATTGCACCATATCTAATAGAGTGCGATTACGACGTTCGGACACACCATTACGCTGAGGTGTTCCAGGCGGCGTGAGTTGTGAAACTATTCCACATTTTCTTAAGTGTGTGCCAAATTCGTGACTCAAGTATTCTCCCCCACGATCTGATCGCAAGAACTTGATTTTCCTGTCACGTTGATTCTCAACCTCACTCTGAAATTCCTTGAACTTTTCAAAGGTCTCAGACTTGTGTTTCATTAAGTAGACATACCCATATCTACTCAAGTCATCAGTGAGGGTGAGAACATAATGATAGCCACCGCGAGCCTCAACACTCATTGGACCGCACACATCAGTATGTATGATTTCCAATAAGTTGGTTGCTCGCTCCATTGTTCCTGAGAATGGAGTCTTGGTCATTTTACCCATGAGGCATGGTTCGCACGTGTCAAATGATTCGTAATCAAGAGACTCTAAAAGTCCATCTGCATGGAGCTTCTTCATGCGTTTGACACCTATATGACCAAGGCGGCAGTGCCACAAGTATGTGGGACTATCATTATCAACCTTACATCTTTTGGTATTCACACTATGAATATGTGTAGCATTACACTCGATATTCATTAAGAATAAACCATTCACCATCGGAGCATGTCCATAAAACATATCTCTCATATAAATAGAACAACCATTATTCTCGGATTTAAATGAGTAGCCATCTCGTATTAAACGAGATCCTGATACAATGTTCATGCTCAAAGCTGGCACTAAATAACAATTATTGAGGTTTAAAACTAATCCCGTAGGTAAATGTAGAGGTAGCGTGCCGACGGTGATCACATCGACCTTGGAACCATTCCCGACACGCATCGTCACCTCGTCCTTTGCCAGTCTCCGCTTATTCCGCAGCTCCTGCTTTGAGTTATAAATGTGAGCAACCGCACCGGTATCAAATACCCAGGAGCTACTACGAGTACTGGTAAGGTACACATCGATTACATGTATATCACATATACCTTTTGTGATGCCGGCCTTCTTGTCCGCTAAGTATTTGGGGCAGTTCCGCTTCCAGTGACCACTTCCCTTGCAACAAAAGCACTTAGTCTCGGGCTTGGGTCCATTCTTTGGCTTCTTCCCGGTAGCTTGCTTACCGGGCGCGGCAACTCCCTTGTCGTCCTTCTTGAAGTTCTTCTTACCCTTGCCTTTCTTGAACTTAGTGGTTTTATTCACCATCAACACCTAATGTTCCTTTTTGACTTCTACCTCTGCTGATTTCAGCATTGCAAATACTTCAGGAATGGTCTTTTCCATCCCCTGCATATTGAAGTTCATCACAAAGCTCTTGTAGCTTGGTGGAAGCGACTGAAGGATTCTGTCAATGACCGTGTCATCCGGGAGATTAACTCCCAGCTGAGTCAAGCGGTTATGCAACCCAGACATTTTGAGTATGTGCTCACTGACAGAACTATTTTCCTCCATCTTACAGCTGAAGAACTTGTCGGAGACTTCATATCTCTCGACCCGGGCATGAGCTTGGAAAACCATTTTCAGCTCTTTGAACATCTCATATGCTCCGTGTCGCTCAAAACGCTTTTGGAGCCCCGATTCTAAGCTGTAAAGCATGCCGCACTGAACGAGGGAGTAATCATCGGCACGTGTCTGCCAAGCATTCATAACGTCTTGGTTTTGTGGGACAGGTGCGTCACCTAGCGGTGCTTCTAGGACATAATCTTTCTTGGCAGCTATGAGGATGATCCTCAGGTTCCGGACCCAGTCCGTATAGTTGCTGCCATCGTATTTCAGCTTGGTTTTCTCTAGGAATGCGTTGAAGTTGAGGACAACGTTGGCCAGATCTACAAGACATATTGTAAAGATTTTAGACTAAGTTCATGATAATTAAGTTCATCTAATCAAATTATTCAATGAACTCCCACTTAGATAGACATCCCTCCAGTCATCTAAGTATAACATGATCCGAGTTGACTAGGCCATGTCCGATCATCATGTGAGACGGACTAGTCAACATCGGTGAACATCTTCATGTTGATCATATCTTCTATACGACTCATGCTCAACCTTTCGGTCTTCTGTGTTCCGAGGCCATGTCTGTACATGCTAGACTCGTCAAGTCAACCTAAGTGTATTGCGTGTGTAAATCTGTCTTACACCCGTTGTATGTGAACGTTGGAATCTATCACACCCGATCATCACGTGGTGCTTCGAAACAACGAACTGTCGCAACGGCGCACAGTTAGGGGGAACACTTTCTTGAAATTATTATGAGGGATCATCTTATTTACTACCGTCGTTCTAAGTAAACAAGATGCAAAAACATGATAAACATCACATGCAATCAAATAATAGTGACATGATATGGCCAATATCATATAGCTCCTTTGATCTCCATCTTGGGGCTCCATGATCATCTTGTCACCGGCATGACACCATGATCTCCATCATCGTGTCTTCTTGAAGTTGTCTCGTCATCTATTACTTCTACTACTATGGCTAACGCTTTAGCAATAAAGTAAAGTAATTACATGACGTTTATGTTGACACGCAGGTCATAAATAAATAAAGACAACTCCTATGGCTCCTGCCGGTTGTCATACTCATCGACATGCAAGTCGTGATCCCTATTACAAGAACATGATCAATCTCATACATCACATATATCATTCATCATTCATCACAACTTTTGGCCATATCACATCACAAAACACTTGCTGCAAAAACAAGTTAGACGTCCTCTAATTGTTGTTGCAAGTTTTTACGTGGCTGCTATAGGTTTTTAGCAAGAACGTTTCTTACCTACGCCAAAACCACAACGTGAATTGCCAATTTCTATTTACCCTTCATAAGGACCCTGTTCATCGAATCCGATCCGACTAAAGTGGGAGAGACAGACACCCGCCAGCCACCTTATGCAACTAGTGCATGTCAATCGGTGGAACCGGTCTCACGTAAGCATACGTGTAAGGTTGGTCCAGGACGCTTCATCCCACGATGCCGCCGAATCAAGATAAGACTAGTAATGGCAAGCAAATTGACAATATCGACGCCCACAACTACTTTGTGTTCTACTCGTGCATAGTAACTATGCATAAACCTGGCTCTGATACCACTGTTGGGGATCGTAGCAGAAATTAAAAAAATTCTACGCATCACCAAGATCAATCTATGGAGTATTCTAGCAACGAGGGGAATAGGAGTGCATCTACATACCCTTGTAGATCGCGAGCGGAAGTGTTCAAGAGAACGGGGATGATGGAGTCATACTCGCCGTGATCCAAATCACCGATGACCAAGTGCCGAACGGACGGCACCTCCGCGTTCAACACACGTACGGAGCGGATGACGTCTCCTCCTTCTTGATCCAGCAAGGGGGAAGGAGAGGTTTATGAAGATCCAGCAGCACGACGGCGTGGTGGTGGATGCAGCAGTGATCGCAGCAGGGCTTCGCCGAGCTTCTGCGAGAGGGAGAGGGAGGCGCCAAGGCTTGAGGTGTGGCTGCCCTCCCTTCCCCCCCTTTATATAGGCCCCCTAGGGGGTGCGCCGGCCCTAGGAGATGGGATCTCCTAGGGGGGCGGCGGCCAAGGGGTGGAGTACCCCCCAAGGCAAGTGGAGGCACCCCCTCCCCTAGGGTTCCCAACCCTAGGCGCATGAGGGGCCCAAGGGGGGGCGCACCAGCCCACTATGGGCTGGTTCCCCTCCCCACTTCAGCCCATGGGGCCCTCCGGGATGGGTGGCCCCACCCGGTGGACCCCCGGGACCCATCCGGTGGTCCCGATACAATACCGATGACCCCGAAACTTTCCCGATGGCCGAAACTACACTTCCTATATATAATTCTTCACCTCCGAACATTTCCGAAACTCCTCGTGACGTCCAGGATCTCATCCGGGACTCCGAGCAACTTTCGGATTATTGCATACTCATATCTATACAACCCTAGCATCACCGAACCTTAAGTGTGTAGACCCTACGGGTTCGGGAGACAAGCAGACATGACCGAGACGACTCTCTGGTCAATAACCAACAGCGGGATCTGGATAATGTTGGCTCCCACATGCTCCTCGATGATCTCATCGGATGAACCACGATGTCGAGGACCTAATCAATCCCATACTCAATTCCCTTTGTCAATCGGAATGTTACTTGCCCGAGACTCGATCGTCGGTATCCCAATACCTTGTTCAGTCTCGCTACCGGCAAGTCACTTTACTCATACCGTAATGCATGATCCCGTGATCAACCACTTGATCACATTGAGCTCATTATGATGATGCATTATCGAGTGGGCCCAGAGATACCTCTCCGTCATACGGAGTGACAAATCCCAGTCTCGATTCGTGCCAACCCAATAGACACTTTCGGAGATACCTGTAATGTACCTTTATAGTCACCTAGTTACGTTGTGACGTTTGGCACACCCAAGGCACTCCTACGATATCCGGGAGTTGCACAATCTCATGGTCTAAGGAAATGATACTTGACATCCAGAAAAGCTACAGCAAACAAACTACACGATCTTTGTGCTATGCTTAGGTTTGTGTCTTGTCCATCACATCATTCTCCTAATGATGTGATCCCGTTATCAATGACATCCCCATGTCCATAGCTAGGAAACCATGACCATCTATTGATCAACGAGCTAGTCAACTAGAGGCTCACTAGGGACACATTGTGGTCTATGTATTCACACATGTATTACGATTTCTGGATAATACAATTATAGCATGAATAATAGACAATTATCATGAACAAGGAAATATAATAATCATTTTATTATTGCCTCTAGGGCATATTTCCAACAATCCAGAATAGTAAACGAAGCCTGTTTCTTTTGCCGTTTGTATTTCGTTGCTTCGTTTGATTTGATTCTTTTTGCCAACCGGAGTTCTTAAGTTGAACTTTCTGGTTAGATCTCTTATTCGAGTTTTACCTGTGCATTAGTTGACTACTTATTGTATGCTTGTTTGTTTGCGATAGAGTACCCGGAGTGCGCCGCTTGCTACTTCGAATCGCTAGGTTTTGCGGATCATCAGCAAGGCAAGTAACACTTTGATCATACCTCCTACTACCCAGTTTTTATTGCATTAGATCAATCCTCACACATTGCATGATTAGGATCTAATTAAATTGTGGGTTCTGGGAAGTAGTTGAGGTAGTACTTATTACCTGTTTATGATCAAACCTTTGGGAGTTACTTCTACGTTTGCTTATTTATGCCATGCTATGCTAGTAGACGTGGATTGGGTGAGTATATCCATGACAGATGTGAGATTGTTAAATTAATGGTTTATCTAAGGTGGCAACTTAAATACACATCTGGGTGGATTGAGGCACCTGGGTATTCCAGCGATTGCCTGTTTTTCTTTTGGACCGCCACCCAGGCTCAAAGGGATCATGAGATTATTCATGCTAGAAACTTCCGTGTGCAGCCACAAGCTACTATGGGCTCTAGCATAGTTGATTAAGTCGTGCGAACTCTTACAGTGGTAGACTAACAGATGTAGGGGAAAGTAGGTGTAATGGTCTACCCGATCGTAAGGTGCTAGCGCTTCTGAAAGACTATGTCTCGGTCATCCGTTTCTCAAACACCCTGTAGTGCGAGAATCCCAACGGAGGAGATCGAGTCTTGTGGGGAAAAGTGCGCAAACCTCTGCAGAGTGTATAAACTAATCATGGTTAGCCGTGTCCCCGGTTATGGACATCTTGAGTATCTAGTACTTGGATTATCATGTGAATCTCATCATGTTACTCTAATTAATTTTGTTGGGTTTTAAAGACGATGTTTAATTGGGATTGAGAGGGTGTCTACACTCTCAATGTTTAACCACCACCATGATAGTTAAATAAAATGTATTCCTTTGCAGTAGGGAAAAATTGGCTTTACGCAAAACTGTAACCATAGAGCTTTCCACCAGCCAAATATGCATGTAGTATAGCCTTATTCTTTCATTGCATCTCTATGTGTTACCTTGCCAGCATATTCCATGTGCTGGCCCGTTTCGGGCTGCAACGTTCATGTTGTAGACTTTTCAGACGATGATTAAGGTGCCTTTAGGTCGTGGTTCTATACTCAGTGATGCCGTTGGAGTTGATGGACTCACTTATCTTCCAAGCCTTCCGTTGTTATCGTTATTAGATGGCCTTAAGCCATATTTATTGTAATAAGTTCTCTTTTGAGACACTCGATGTAATAAGTGTGTGATTTCTACTCTGTTATAAATCCTTCAAGTACTGTGTGGTGTCAGCATTACTGATCCAGGGATGACACCTGAGCACAGAGATTGGACCGTTTGAGGTCTGGTCGCTACAAAACCATTATAAGCTCCTAGCTAATTAAGCATGGCATAAGAAACTATGATCTCTAATTGTCATTGCAAACGTGTTTATTCATAATAGGCTGAATCAGGAATGATGAACTAATCATATTTACAAAAACAAGAGAGGTCGAGTTCATATCGGCTTTTCTCATCTCAATAAGTCCATCATATATCGTCATAATTGCCTTTCACTTGCACGACCGAATGATGTGAATAATAATAATAATAGTGCACATGCATTGGACTAAGATGGAATCTGCAAGAATTCAATTCAAGAGAGAAGACAAGGTAATATGGGCTCTTTGTCAGATCAACAATAATGCATATAAGAGCCACTTTAACAATTTAATCATGATCTTCTCCTATCGACCCCCAAAGAAAAGAAAAGAAATAAAACTATATACACAGGAAAGCTCCCAACAAGAAAAATAAGAACAAGAAATCTTTTTGGGTTTTCTTTTTAATTACTACTACAAGCATGGAAATTAAAACTAGCTAAAAGCTACAACTATTGTTTTTGGTTTTTCTTAAGGTTTATCAAACACACAAGAAGAAAGCATAAAAATGGAAATAAACTAGCATGGATATTACAATGAAAAATTATGAGCACCAACATCTAGCAATGAGTGTGTGAACATGAATGTAATGTCGGTGAGAAATACGTACTCCCCCAAAATTAGCTATGCAGGTTGCATAAATTCCACCAAACAAATCTCCATTAAATCTATTAAGATGCAACCTACATGCAACAATGGCTCCCAACTTATAAGATTTATCTCCTAACACAGCACTCCTAAGAATACTGAGGTCAGGGACACACATGTAACATGCTTCATCTTTACCATTAATGCATCTACCTATGAAGAGAGCAAAGTAATGTATAGCAGGAAAGTGAATGCTCCCTATGGTAGCTTGTGCTATATATCTAGATTCCCCCGCAGTTATACTACCAAGAAAATCTCTAAATTCAGATTTGCGAGGTTCACTAGTACTACCCCATTGTGGAAGTTTGCAAGCAGTGGTAAAGTCCTCTAAGTCCATAGTGTAAGAATTTTCATAAAGATCAAACAGGACAGTTTGAGAATTACGTGAAGATGAAAATTCAAACCTCCTCACAAAGGAACTAGTGAGATAGTGGTACTAACGGCATTTTTCTTCCTCGAAGCTCACAAGATCAGCGTTACGCAAATATGCGTTAAATTCTTCCTTAATTCCCGCTCGATCCATGAAGTCCTCTGAAGGCCATTCACAAGGACACACTGGAGCGTCCCTTGGTGGCTCATCATCAGCATCACGCATTGCAAGCCTGGGTCCTTGTTTCCTTGAAGAACGACCTTGGTACATTTTCCTAAACATATTTCTTCCTCTGAAAAATTTCTGAATTTTTTAGTAACTTCAAATAAAAGTGAACCAAACTCAACAAAATTGATAGCAACTACTCCTACAAGTGCCTAGAGCATATATCATGCATCAAAACTACTTGGAACCACATAAATTTGACATGCAACTCAAGAATAGGGTCACCTAAGCAGGAAAAATATGCAATGAATAAAGCACTAGAACAAAAACTAATTGGACCATTGGAGGAGTCACGTACCAAGGAACAATCCCCCAAAGCAGTTTTGTGAGAGGTGCTTTGAGCAAGGAGATCAAAAATCGCAACAAAATGAGCTAGTACTCGTGCTTGAGTTGGATAATGGTGTTTGTGGGAGGAAGAAGAGGTGTGTGGGTGCAGGAATAAGTGGAGGAGGGCCACCATGGGCCCACGAGGCAGGGGGCGCGTCCAAGGGGTAGGGCGCGCCCTCCACCCTCGTGGCCAGGTGGATGCCCCCCTGCTGTGTTCTCAGTGCCAAATATTCTCAAATATTCCAGAAAAAATCATATTTAAATTTCAGGGCATTTGGAGAACTTTTATTTTTGGGGTATTTTTATATTGCACGGATAATTCAGAGAACAGACAGAAAATACTATTTTTATTTTATTTAATATAAATAACAGAAGTAAAAAAGGTACAGAGAGTTGTGCTTTCTAACTTCATCCATCTCATGATCATCAAAAGGAATCCATTAACTAGGTTGATCAGGTCTTGTTAACAAACTCATTCCGAACAACATGGAACCGGAGAAATTTCGAATAACACTAAGTTACCTCAACGGGGATATGCACATCCCCGATAATTAGAATATTATATTTCTTCTTGACAGTAGGTAGAGGAAATTCAAAACCTCCAAAAATAATCGATGGAATTTTTCCAATAGAATTGATACTATGAACTTGAGGTTGTTTCCTCGGAAAGTGTATCGTATGCTCATTACCATTAACATGAAAAGTGACATGGCCTTTGTTGCAATCAATAACAGCCCCTGCAGTATTCAAAAAGGGTCTTCCAAGAATAATAGACATACTATCTTCCTCGGGAATATCAAGAATAACAAAGTTTGTTAAAATAGTAACGTTTGCAACCACAACAGGCACAACCTCACAAATACCGACAGGTATAGCAGTTGATTTATCAGCCATTTGCAAAGATATTTCAGTAGGTGTCAACTTATTCAAATCAAGTCTACGATATAAAGAGAGAGGCATAACACTAACACCGGCTCCAAGATCACATAAAGCAGTTTTAACATAGTTTCTTTTAATGGAGCATGGTATAGTGGGTACTCCTGGATCTCCAAATTTCTTTGGTATTCCACCTTTAAAAGTGTAATTAGCAAGCGTGGTGGAAATTTCAGCTTCCAGTATCTTTCTTTTATTAGTGACAATTTCTTTCATGTACTTAGCATAAGGATTCATTTTAAGCATATCAGTTAATCGCATACGCAAGAAAATAGGTCTAATCATTTCAGCAAAGCGCTCAAAATCCTCATCATCCTTTTTCTTGGATGGTTTGGGAGGAAAGGGCATGGGTTTCTGAACCCATGGTTCTCTTTCTTTACCATGTTTCCTAGCAACAAAGTCTCTCTTATCATAACGTTGATTCTTTGATTGTGGGTTATCAAGATCAACAGCAGGTTCAATCTCTACATCATTGTCATTACTAGGTTGAGCATCAATATGAACATCATCATTAACATTATCACTAGGTTCATGTTCATTAACAGATTGTGTCTCAGCATCAGAAATATAAATATCATTTGGATTCTCAGGTGTTTCAGTAATAGGTTCACTAGAAGCATGCAAAGTCCTATCATTCTTCTTTTTCTTCCTTTTAGAAGGACTGGTGCATCTATATTATTTCTCTGAGAATCTTGCTCAATTCTCTTAGGGTGGCCTTCAGGATACAAAGGTTCCTGAGTCATTTTACCAGTTCTAGTAGCCACTCTAGCAGCAAAATCATTATTCTTACTACTCAATTCATGGAGCAAATCATTTTGAGCTTTAAGTACTTGTTCTACTTGAGTGGTAACCATAGAGGCATGTTTACTAATAAGTTTAAGTTCACCTTTGACATTAGCCATATAATCACCCAAGTGTTCAAGCATATCAGCACTGTGTTTTAATTCTCTACCAAAATAAGCATTGAAGTCTTCTTGCTTAACCATAAATTTATCAAACTCATCTAAGCATGGGCTAGCAAACTTAGTAAACGAGATTTCAGCTTTATCATATCTATAGAGAGAATTTACCTTTACTACCTGTGTCGGGTTATCAAGACCATGTATTTCTTCAATAGGTGATGTATTAAAACCATATATTTCTTCAACAGGCGGTAAATTAAGACCATGTATTTCTTCAATAGGAGGTAAATTCTTAACATCTTCAACTTTAATACCCTTTTCTTTCATGGATTTCTTTGCCCCTTGCATATCTTCAGGACTGAGAAATAGAACACCTCTCTTCTTCAGAGTTGGTTTAGGAATAGGCTCAGGAAGTGTCCAATTATTTTCATTAGTCAACATATTGTTTAATAGAATTTCAGCTTCATCCGGTGTCCTTTCCCTGAAAATAGAACCAGCACAACTATCCAGGTAATCTCTGGAAGCATCGGTTAGTCCATTATAAAAGATATTAAGTATTCCATTTTTCTTAAGAGGATGATCAGGCAAAGCATTAAGTAATTGGAGAAGCCTCCCCCAAGCTTGTGGGAGACTCTCTTCTTCAATTTGCACAAAATTGTATATATCCCTTAAGGCAGCTTGTTTCTTATGAGCAGGAAAATATTTAGCAGAGAAGTAATAAGTCATATCCTGGGGACTACGCACACAACGAGGATCAAGAGAATTAAACCATACCTTAGCATCACCCTCTAATGAGAACGGAAATATTTTAAGGATATCAAAGTAGCGAGTTCTCTCATCATTAATGAACAGGGTGGCTATATCATTTAATTTAGTAAGATGTGCCACAACAGTTTCAGATTCATAGCCATAAAAAGGATCAGATTCAACCAAAGTAATTATATCAGGATCAACAGAGAATTCATAATCCTTATCAGTAACACAGATAGGTGAAGTAGCAAAAGCAGGGTCAGGTTTCATTCTAGCATTAAGGGATTGCTGCTTCCATTTAGCTAATAACCTCTTTAGATCATATCTATCATTGCAAGCTAAAATAGCTCTAGTAGCTTCTTCATCCATAACATAACCCTCAGGAACAACAGGCAATTCATATTTATTAGGGGGAGAGTCTTCATCATCACTTTCACCAATATTATCAGTTTCAATAATTTCATTCTCTCTAGCCCTAGCAAGTTGTTCATCAAGAAATTCACCAAGTGGCATAGTAGTATCAAGCATAGAAGTAGTTTCATCATAAGTATCATGCATAACAGAAGTGGCATCACCAATAACATGCGACATATCAGAATCAATAGCAGAAGCAGGTTTAGGTGTCGCAAGCTTACTCAAAACAGAAGGTGAATCAAGTGCAGAGCTAGATGGAAGCTCCTTACCTCCCCTCGTAGTTGAGGGATAAATCTTAGTTCTTGGATCTTTCAAGTTCTTCATAAGCAGATATAAATCCCAAGTGACTCAAAGAATAGAGCTATGCTCCCCGGCAACGGTGCCAGAAAATAGTCTTGATAACCCACAAGTATAGGGGATCGCAACAGTTTTCGAGGGTAGAGTATTCAGCCCAAATTTATTGATTCGACACAAGGGGGGCCAAAGAATATTCTCAAGTATTAGCAGCTGAGTTGTCAATTCAACTACACCTGGAAACTTAATATCTGCAGCAAAGTATTTAGTAGCAAAGTAATATGATAGTAGTGGTAACGATAGCAAAAGGTAATGATAACAAAAGTAATGTTTTTGGTATTTTGTAGTGATTGTAACAATAGCAACAGAAAAGTAAATAAGCGGAGAACAATATATGGAAAGCTTGTAGGCAATGGATCGGTGATGGAGAATTATGCCGGATGTGGTTCATCATGTAACAGTCATAACCTAGGGTGACACAAAACTAGCTCCAATTCATCAATGTAATGTAGGCATGTATTCCGAATATAGTCATACGTGCTTATGGAAAAGAACTTGCATGACATCTTTTGTCCTACCCTCCCGTGGCAGCGGGGTCCTAGCGGAAACTAAGGGATATTAAGGCATCCTTTTAATAGAGAACCGGAACAAAGCATTAGCACATAGTGAATACATGAACTCCTCAAACTACGGTCTTCACCGGGAGTGGTCCCGATTATTGTTACTTCGGGGTTGCCGGATCATAACACATAGTAGGTGACTATAGACTTGCAAGATAGGATCAAGAACTCACATATATTCATGAAAACATAATAGGTTCAGATCTAAAATCATGGCACTCGGGCCCTAGTGACAAGCATTAAGCATAGCAAAGTCATAGCAACATCAATCTCAGAACATAATGGATACTAGGGATCAAACCCTAACAAAACTAACTCGATTACATGATAAATCTCATCCAACCCATCACCGTCCAGCAAGCCTACGATGGAATTACTCACGCACGGCGGTGAGCGTCATGAAATTGGTGATGAAGGATGGTTGATGATGATGACGGCGACGGATTCCCCTCTCCGGAGCCCCGAAGGACTCCAGATCAGCCCTCCCGAGAGGTTTTAGGGCTTGGCGGTGGCTCCGTACCATAAAACGTGATGAATCCTTCTCCTTGATTTCTCTCTCTACGAACATGAATATATAGAATTGGAGTTGAGGTCGGAGGAGCTCCAGGAGGGCCATGAGGTAGGGGCACGCCCCCCACTCTCGTGGCTAGGGTGTGGGCCCCCTGGCATTGATCTTTTGCCAATATTTTTTATTATTTCCAAAAATACACTCCGCGGAGTTTCAGGTCCTTCTGAGAACTTTTTTTTCTGCACATGAATAACACCATGGCAATTCTGCTGAAAACAGCGGCAGTCCGGGTTAGTTCCATTCAAATTATGCAAGTTAGAGTCCAAAACAAGGGCAAAAGTGTTTGGAAAATTACATACGACGGAGACGTATCATAATACACATCACTTAAAGCCTTGCAAGCATTGTAACTAATGAGTTAGTTGCGGGATGATGTATTACGGAACGAGTAAAGAGACTTGCCGGTAACGAGATTGAACTAGGTATTGAGATACCGACGATCGAATGTCGGGCAAGTAACATACCGATGACAAAGGGAACAACGTATGTTGTTATGCGGTCTGACCGATAAAGATCTTCGTATAATATGTGGGAGCCAATATGAGCATCCAAGTTCCGCTATTGGTTATTGACCGGAGACGTGTCTCGGTCATGTCTACATAGTTCTCGAACCCGTAGGGTTCGCACTCTTAAAGTTCGATGACGGTTATATTATGAGGTTATGTGTTTTGATGTACCGAAGGTAGTTCGGAGTCCCGGATGTGATCACAAACATGACGAGGAGTCTCGAAATGGTCGAGACATAAAGATCGATATATTGGATGACTATGTTCGGACACCGGAATGGTTTTGGGGAGTTTCAGGCATATACCGGAGTACCGGGGGGTTACCAGAACCCCCCCCCCCCCCGGGAGACTAATGGGCCTATTGGGCCCCAGTGGAGAAGAGGAGGGGCGGCCAAGGGCAGCCGCGCGCCCCCTTCCCCCCCAGTCCGAATTGGACAAGGAGGGGGGCGGCGCCCCCCTTTCCTTTCCCCCTCTCTCTTCTTCCGTCTCCTCTCTTGTTCCCACATGGAAGGGGGGAGTCCTACTCCTGGTGGGAGTAGGACTCCTCATGGGGCGCGCCTAGGGTGGCCGGCCCCCTCCCCCTCCTCCACTCCTTTATATACAGGGAGGGAGGCACCCCTTGGAGACACAACAATTGATCTCTTGGATCTCTTAGCCGTGTGCGGTGCCCCCCTCCACCATAATGCACCTCGATAATATCATAGCAGTGCTTAGGTGAAGCCCTGCGTCGATAGAACATCATCATCGTCACCATGCCGTCGTGCTGACGAAACTCTCCCTCAAAGCTTGGCTGTATCGGAGTTCAAGGGACGTCATCGAGTTGAACGTGTGCAAAACTCGGAGGTGTCGTGCGTTCGGTACTTGATCAGTCGGATCGTGAAGACGTACGACTACATCAACCGTGTTGTGCTAACGCTTCCGCTTTCGGTCTACGAGGGTACGTGGACACACTCTCCCCTCCCGTTGCTATGCATCACCATGATCTTGCGTGTGCATAGGATTTTTTTGAAATTACTATGTTCCCCAACACTTACTAGCAAGGGTGTCCTAAGGGCTAAGGTGGGTAACTTAAACTTGTCCACAAATCCCCTTGAAATGTATGAATGTGATGCACTAGTATAAAAAAGAATGAGAGCGGTAAATGACTTAACCAAAAACTTACCAATCACTACGTCTGGTTGCTCTTCAACCTCCTCCATGTTCACGTGGTTCACTTGCCCCCTGTTGAAAGGGTTGGGCTTCTTCCCAGAGCTTCCATTCCATTGCCATTCCTCAACTCAGGACAATCATTGGCGTAGTGCCCAGTCTTCCCGCACTTGAAAGAAGTAATGTGATTTTGATCCTTCTTGGCAGGTATGGCTGGGTTAGAGCGGTTCTGATTGCTACTTGATCCATTCCTGCTTCCATTCTTGGGGCCACTGTGGTTATGCGAACTTCCTCCATTGTGGTTATGACCCCATGGTTATGGGTATATCCTCCCGAGTTCGGGGTAAAACGTGGCTTCTGCTGAGCTCCTGAATTGTACTTCCCTTGTCCATTCTGCCTTTTGCGGCTCTCAATTTGTTGCTGCTTCCCTTCAATCATAAGAGCCTTATATACCAACTCCTGGTAGTTATTAAATGGTTCCACCATTAACTGCATACTCATTTCATCATTCAGCCCTTCATTAAATTTCTCCTGCTTCGCGGCATCTGTGGCCACATCATCTGGAGCATAGCGAGATAACTTACTAAACTCATCTACATACTGGGCCATAGTACGATTTCCCTGGCGTAAGTTGTGAAACTCACGCTTCTTCATGCTCATAGCTCCAGTTGAGACATGAGCAGTGCGGCATGCTTGCTGAAACTGCTCCCAAGTAACATTGGCTATGGGGAAGGTGGTTGTGTAATTCTCCCACCATGAGGCTGCAGGTCCATCCAATTGGTGTGCGGCAAAATGCACCTTCTCCGCATTTGTGCAACCTGCGGTAGTCAACTCCCTTCCTATCCTGCATAGCCAGTCATCAGCAACTATTGGCTCGGCGCTACTAGAAAACACCGGCGGCTGCAACCTCAGAAAATGGGCTAGGTTGTCAACTGGAGGTGGTGGCGGTGGGTTGTTGTTGTTGTTACCTTGGTTCTGGACTAGTAGCTGCATCAAGGCATTCTACTATTGGATCAACTGAGTGAGCTCCGGTGGGAAGACAAATTCAGGGTCACATCTTGGAGGCATCTGATGGGTTTAGAGGGGAGAGATTAGAATAGAATGAGGTCTAATGAGAAAGCACTACCCATATGCACATGAGACAAACACAAACATATCACTCCAAAACAATTTCAAGCAAGGGCATACAATCGATCTAACTATCGTTACAGTGCTCGGACTACTAATATATACATGGGGAAATACTACTAATAGTATGGTGGTCTACTAAAAAATTTGATCGGTAGAAGACTCCATCATATCTGCTACACCTTCAGCTTCATAATCATCATCACTAGGGTCGGAGTCGGTGTCGTCGATGATGATGTAATCCTTGGGATGGTCATCATCTCCTCCTGGCGCAGGGTCTCCCATGAATACTCCTAGCTTCCTTGTCAGGTCATCATTCTTCTCCACTAGTATGGTGATTTCCTCCTCATATTCGTCGCATGTGTACTTGAGTTCCTCTTCCAGCTCCATGTTCCTAGTCATCAACTTCTTCAAATCTATCATGCCTGTGCACATCTGGTTCTCCTGTCGACGAATGTGCTGGTCTAACTCCTGGATGAAAGTTGCAATGGACCTGTCTCTCCTGGTGCTGATCATCTCCCATTGCTCACCTCAGCGCCCACATATCTGGTAGATAGTGTCCTTAAGCTCCTTGTGATAAACTTCGCCGATGCATCCCATGGCGATGTGGGCTGCCATGATTTTTCCTAGACTCCAGGTTGATGCATCGAAGGAAAACTATATGGGCTCAGTAACTGGCGTGAATGTCCTTCCTGGAACTTGGACTCGAATCATCCAACGCTCCTCTTCTAGTAAAGTGGCGGTGTAGGTCCCGGTGAAGCTGGGTATTCCAATGTTCAGGTACCTAGTGACTTCCTTCAAGTGTCGTCCAAAGGGTGTGTCTTCATCCGGTTGTGCAAACTTGTTCTTCGTGTCCGCCATCCTATAGAGTAGAAAATGGAGAGAAGTCAGAAATGGGTAGAGAATAGTGACCTATGGCTTTTCTTAGTGGCTGTGTCCTACATTCAGCGTGTGTTCTAATACCATCTTGTAGCGATCCGACCTCAGATGATCAAATCTCTGTGCTTCAGTGTCATCCCTAGATCAGTAATGCTGACACACACAGTACTTGAATGGATTTATAATAGAGTAGCAATCACACACTTATTACATTGATAGTCTCAATAGAGAACTTACTACAATAAATATGGCTTAAGACCATCTAAATAAGATAACATCAGAAGACTTGGAAGATAAAGTGAGTCCATCAACTCCAACGGCATAGCTGAGTGCATAACAAACGACCTAGCGCACCTTACTCTTCTCTGAAAAGTCTGCAACATGATATGTTGCAGCCCGGAAACGGGTCAGCACATGGAATATGCTGACAATATAACATAGTAGAGCAATGAACAGAATAAATGCTATCACTACATGCATATATGGCTGGTGGAGGTTCTATGCTTATAATGTTTTGCGAAAAGCCAACTTTTCCCTACAACAAAGGAATATATTTTTATTTAACTATCATGGTAGTTGAAACATTGAGAAGGTACCCCCATCTCAATCCCACTTAGAAGTAAATATCAACCCAACAAATTAAATTAGAGTGATGAGATCAATATGATAATCCAAGAACCAGATACTCAATTTGTCCATAACCGGGACACGGCTAACCATGATTAGTTTGTACACTCTGCAGAGGTTTGCGCACTTTTCCCCACAAGACTCGATATCCTCCGTTGTATTTCTCACACTATAGTGTGTTTGAGAAACGGATGATCGAGACACAGTCTTTCAGAAACATTAACTCTAACCCCGGGTAGACAATACCAACCTACATCCCCTACATCTGCTAGCCTACCACTGGAAGAGGTCACGCAACCTACTCAACTATGCTAGAGCCCATAATAGCTTGTGGCTGCACATGGAAGTTTCTAGCATGAATAATCTTATGATCCCTTTGAGCTTGGGTGGCGGACCATAGGAGGATCACACGGTATAACCCCGGGATCTCCTAGGACAACACTAGTATAACCCCAGGTGCCCAAACCAACAATCCACCCAGATGTGTATTTGAGTTGCCACCTTAATTTGAACCATTAATTAACAATCTCACATCTATCATGGATACACTCAAACCCAATCCACGTCTACGAGCATATCATAGCAACATAAGCTTAACGTAGAGTAACTACCAAGGGTTTGAAAATAAATCAGGTAATAGGTTCTACCTCATCATCTACTTCCCAATACCCACATGTTATCGACTCCTAACCATGCAATGTTTTGGGTTGTAACTAATGCATAAAAATTTGGTATGAAAAGAGTATGATTAATGTGTTACTTGCCTTGTTGACGATCTCGAAACCCTAGAGACTCGTAGTAGCATGTTTCGCACACCGGGAATTCTATCACAAACAAACAATAGCATACATGAGAAATCAAGTAAGGATGCACGGGTAAAACTCAAATAAGAAGATCGAATCTGAAAACTCAACTAAAGAGATTTGATCTGCAAAAAGAATCAATCGAATCGGAGCTACGGAACTGAAACTACGGTCAAAAGAACTTCAAAAACAAATCTGCTTGAAACCAAAATTTTAAATTATCAAAACCATGTTCAAGTTGATTAAATAGAAAGAGGGGCTCGAGACGAAGATTTTGGCATTGGTTTCACTAGATTTGGACAAACGGTAAAGAAATGGTGAGGGTTTGAAGATCAGGGGCTAATATGCGATAAAAATAATCGCGGATAGGTCCCTGGCCAAAAATAAAATAAAAAGAAAAGACTAACAGACGAACGTTCGCTATCTGAACCTAACCAGCGAACAACGTTCGTTAAAACGAACGAACGGATGAACGTTCGCTAGGTAAATAAACCGATGAAAAACCAATCTATGAAAATAAACCGGCAAACTAAAAAAATCGGGGTTAACCAAAAAAATCGACCGGTCAAAACGAGGTCAACAGCGGCGGCTCCAGCGAGATCCGTGCCGGCAGTGCGAGTCCGGCGAGGCGGGTGACGGCGCGGGGCGGCGGGGCAGCGGGCGGCGCGGAGCGGCGGCGGTGCGAGGCGGCGGGGCTGCGACGTCGTGGGCGAGGGCAGGCGGCAGCGCATGTGGCTTGGGGCTCCAGGGGGCCCCGGGTAGAGTATATAAAGGGGGGCGGCGAACCTCGGGAGGCGTCCCGAGTCGGCACGAGGCGGCGGCGACGTTCCCTGGCCGGACTCCTCCCGGAGTCGGTCGGGGCGCTGGTGGCGGGCTGGGCCGCGGCTGCGGTCGGGCCTCAAGCCGGCCCAGTTGCGACGGGGAGAGTTTTTTTTAACAGACTCCACCGAAAAAAAACTAAAAATGCCAAAAACAATTTTCACTGTCTAAATAGAATATTAGAACAAAGTGAACATTTTTTGGCCTAAAATGCAATTTTTTTGAAAAAATGCATATTTTTCTAATTCAAATAAAATAGCAATAAAATCCAAATAAAGTTATTTATTTGATTTTAACATTTTCCTCTAATATTTCATTTATTTTGGAGAAGTCATATTATCTCCTCTCATATATTTTAATATGAAATATTTTTGGAGGGAAAAATAATTAAAACCAAAAATGATCCTTGTTTCGATATTTGAGAAAAATTCAAATATGAAAACAGTGAAATCCCCAACTCTCTTCGTGGGTCCTTGAGTTTCTTAGAATTTTTCTAGGATCGCAAAACCGAATGCAATAAAATATGATATGCAATATGATGTCCTATGTATAACATTCCAAATTAAAAATTTGGGATGTTACAAAAACTATCTTGCACCCGTTGTATGTGAACGTAGAGCTTATCACACCTGATCATCATGTGGTGTCTCAGTACGACGAATTGTCGCAACGATGAATACTCAGGGAGAACCCTTGTTCCTTGAAATTTTAGTAAGGGATCATCTTATAATGCTACCGCCGTACTAAGCAAAATAAGATGCATAAAAGATAAACATCACATGCAATCAAAATATGTGACATGATATGGTCATCATCATCTTGTGCCTTTGATCTCCATCTCCAGAGCACCATCATGATCTCCATCGTCACCGGCTTGACACCTTGATCTCCATCGTAGCGTCGTGGTCGTATCGCCAACTTATTGCTTCTACAACTATCGCTAATGCATGGTGATAAAGTAAAGCAATTACATGGCGTTTGCATTTCATACAATGAAGTGACAACCATAAGGCTCCTTCTAGTTGCCGATAACTTTTACAAAACATGATCGTCTCATACAATAACGTATATCACATCATGTCTTGACCATATCACATCACAACATGTCCTGCAAAAACAATTTAGACGTTCTCTACTTTGTTGTTGCAAGTTTTACGTGGTTGTCACATGCTTCTAGCAAGAACCGTTCTTACCTACGCATCAAAACCACAACGGTGATTATCAAGTTTGATGTTTTAACCTTCAACAAGGACCGGCCACAGTCAAATTCGATTCAACTAAAGTTGGAGAAACAGACGCCTGCCTGCCACCTTTATGCAAAACTAGTTGCATGTCTATCGGTGGAACCAGTCTCATGAACATGGTCATGTAAGGTTGATCCAAGCCGCTTCATCCAACAATACCACCGAACCAAAATAAGACATTGGTGGTAAGCAGTATGATGATCACCGCCCATAACTCTTTGTGTTCTACTTGTGCATATCATCTACACATAGACCTGGCTCGGACGCCACTGTTGACAAATGTAGCATGCAATTTCAGAAAAATTCCTACGCTCAGGCAAGATCTATCTAGGAGATGCATAGCAACGAGAGGGGGAGAGTGTGTCCACATACCCTCGTAGACCAAAAGCGCAAGCATTTGACAACATGGGTGATGTAGTCGAACTTCTTCTCGTTCTGACCGATCAAGCACCGAATGTACGACACCTCCGAGTTCTGCACACATTTAGCTCGATGACGTACCTTTTAACTCTTAATCCAGCAAAGAGTCGAGGGAGAGTTCCGTCAGCACGACGGCGTGGTGGCGGTGATGGTGAAGTGATCCGCGCAGGGCTTCACCTAAGCACTACGTGAATATGACCAGAGGCGTAAACTGTGGAAAGGGAGGAGGAGGGAAGGAAGGGCGAGGCCAAATCCCTCCCCTTCCTTTCTCTCTTCTCCTCTTTCCTTCCCACCTTATTTCGGCCTACATGGGGCGCACCAGCCCCTTAGGGGCTGGTCTGTCCCCTTCTTGGCCCATTAGGCCCATGTAGTTGCCCGGGGATGCCCAGAACCCCTTTTGGTGACCCGATATGTACCCGGTACCCCCGAAACACTTCCGGTGTCCGAATATCATCGTCCAATATATGAATCTTTACCTCACTACCATTTCAAGACTCCTCATCATGTCCATGATCTCATCCGGGACTCCTAACAACATTCGGTCACCAAATCACATAACTTATATAATACAAAATCGTCATCGAACGTTAAGCGTGCGGACCCTACGGGTTCGACAACTATGTAAAAATGACCGAGACACCTCTCCGGTCAATAACCAACAGCGGAACCTGGATGCTTATATTGGTTCCCACATATTCTACGAAGATCTTTATCGGTCGTACCGTAATGACAACATACGTTATTCCCTTTGTCATCGGTATGTTACTTGCCCGAGATTCGATCGTCCGTATCTTCATACCTAGTTCAATCTCGTTACCGGCAAGTCTCTTTACTCGTTCTGTAATACATCATCCCGCAACTAACACATTAGTCACATTGCTTGCAAGGCTTTATTATGATGTGCATTACCGAGAGGGCCCAGAGATACCTCTCCGAAAGTCGGAGTGACAAATCCTGATCTCGATCTATGCCAACCCAACAAATACCTTCGGAGATACCTGTAGAGCATATTTATAATCACCCAGTTACGTTGTGACGTTTGATAGCACACAAGGTATTCCTCCGGTATTCGGGAGTTGCATAATCTCATAGTCAGAGGAACATGTATAAGTCATGATGAAAGCAATAGCAATAAAACTAAACGATCATTTATGCTAAGCTAATGGATGGGTCTTGTCCATCACATTATTCTCTAATGATGTGATCTCGTTCATCACATGACAACACATGTCTATGGTCAGGAAACTTAACCATCTTTGATTAACGAGCTAGTCAAGTAGAGGCATACTAGGGACACTCTGTTTTGTCTATGTATTCACACATGTACTAAGTTTCTGGTTAATACAATTCTAGCATGAATAATAAACATTTATCATGATATAAGGAAATATAAATAACAACTTTATTATTGCCTCTAGGGCATATTTCCTTCAAAATGATAGTGGTAAATCGGTAAGAGGCATCATAGATCGCACCATATCTAATAAAGTGCGGTTACGACATTCGGACACACCATTACGCTGTGGTGTTCCAGGTGGCGTGAGTTCTGAAATTATTCCACATTTTTTAAAATGAAGGCCAAACTCATAACTCAAATATTCACCTCCACGATCAGATCATATAAACTTTATTTTCTTGTTACGATGATTCTTCACTTCACTCTGAAATTCTTTGAACTTTTCAAATGTTTCAGACTTGTGTTTCATTAAGTAGATATACCCATATCTGCTCAAATCATTTGTGAAGGTTGAATATAACGAAACCCGCCATGAGCCTCGACACTCATCGGACCGCATACATCGGTATGTGTTATTTCCAATAAGTCAGTGGCTTGCTCCATTGTTTCGGAGAATGGAGTTTTAGTCATCTTGCCCATGAGGCATGGTTCGCAAGCATCAAATGATTCATAATCAAGTGATTCCAAAAGTCCATCCGCATGGAGTTTCTTCATGCGCTTTACACCAATATGACCTAAACGGCAGTGCCACAAATATGTTGCACTATCATTATCAACTTTGCATCTTTTGGCATCAATATTATGAATATGTGTATCACCACGATCGAGATTCAACAAAAATAGACCACTCTTCAAGGGTGCATGACCATAAAAGATATTACTCATATAAATAGAACAACCATTATTCTCTGATTTAAATGAATAACCATATCACATTAAACAAGATCCAGATATAATGTGCATGCTCAAAGCCGGCACAAAATAACAATTATTCAAGTCCAAAACTAATACCGAAGGTAGATGTAGAGGTAGCGTGCCGACGGCGATCACCTCTCCGAAAGTCGGAGTGACAAATCCTGATCTCGATCTATGCCAACCCAACAAATACCTTCGGAGATACCTGTAGAGCATCTTTATAATCACCCAGTTACGTTGTGACGTTTGATAGCACACAAGGTATTCCTCCGGTATCCGGGAGTTGCATAATCTCATAGTCAAAGGAATATGTATATGACATGAAGAAAGCAATAGCAATAAAATTGAACGATCAATATGCTAAGCTAATGGATGGGTCTTGCCCATCACATCATTCTCCTAATGATATGATCCCGTTCATCAAATGACAACACATGTCTATGGTTAGGAAACTTAACCATCTTTGATTAACGAGCTAGTATAGTACAGGGTTACCAGGGACATTGTGTTTTGTCTATGTATCCACACATGTATCAAGTTTCCGGTTAATACAATTCTAGCATGAATGATAAACATTTATCATGCTATAAGGAAATATAAATAACAACTTTATTATTGCCTCCAGGGCATATTTCCTTCATTCCCTCCCCTCTTTCCTTCTCCTCCTCATAGGACCGGCCTGCATAGGGGCGCACCAGCCCCTTGTGGGCTGGTGTGTTCCCTCTCTTGGCCCATAAGGCCCATATCTTTGTCGGGGGTGCCCGAAACTCCTTTCCGGTGACCCGATAAGTACCCGGTACCCTCCGAAACACTACCGGTGTCTGAATACCAACGTCCTATATATCAATATTTACCTCTCGACCATTTCGAGACTCCTCGTCATGTCCGTGATCTCACCCGGGACCCTGAATAACATTCGGTCACCAAATCACATAACTCATATAATACTATATCGTCATCGATCGTTAAGCGTGCGGACCCTATGGGCTCGAGAACTATGTAGACATGATCGAGACACCTCTCCGATAAATAACCAATAGCGGAACCTGGATGCCCATATTGGCCCCTACATATTCTACGAAGATCTTCATCGGTCGAGTCGTTATGACAACATACGTAATTCCCTTTGTCTATCGGTATGTTACTTGCCCGAGATTCGATCGTCGGTATCTTCATACCTAGTTCAATCTCGTTACCAGTAAGTCTCTTTACTCGTTCCGTAATACATCACCTCGTGACCAACTCCTTAGTCATTTGCTTGCAATCTTATGATGTGTATTACCGAGAGGGCCCAGAGATACAACTCCGATATTCGCGGCGACAAATCCTAATCTCGATCTATGCCAATTCAAAAAACACCTTCGGAGATACCTATAGAGCATCTTTATAATCACCCCAGTTACTTGTGACATTTGATAGCACACAATGCATTCCTCCGGTATCCTGGGAGTTGCATAATCTCATAGTCGAAGGAATATGTATTTGACATGAAGAAAGCAATAGCAATAAAACTGAACTATCATTATGCTAAGCTAACGGATGGGTGTTGTCCATCACATCATTTTCCTAATGATGTGATACCGTTATCAAATGACAACTCATGTCAATGGTTATGAAACCTTAACCATCTTTGATCAACGAGCTAGTCTAGTAGAGGCTCACTAGGGACATAGTGTTTGTTTATGTATTCACACATGTATTAAGGTTTTTGATCAATACAATTCTATCATGAATAATACTCCCTCCTTTCCGGTTTTGTAAGGCTCAATTCAAAAATCTCACCAACCAAGGTAGATGATGAGTGGTGGAATATTTTTTGTAGTTTGCAAAAGCACCCAATTAATGCTCTTGTTTTCCTCAAAAAATTATGTTTACGAATGCATTAATTGCAATGCATGCATGCATAAAGTGCATGCATTGGTCAGTTTTCTCTTAATACTTGCATGCAATGATTTAATGCACCTTGAAGTCTGAACATGTGATGGGGAACAACCAAATTGAGCCTTATAAAATGGAAAAACTAAAATTTTGAGATAAGACGTATAAACTGGAAAGGAGGGAGTAGCCCTTTATCATGAATAAGGAAATATAAAACAACAACTTTATTATTGCCTCTAGGGCATATTTCCTTCAGTATCAACTCTACGTCTGGTTGAGGCGGCTGAGATGAACTTAGATGATACTTAGTGAAAGGATCGATATGGTTGACTAGAGGGGGGGTGAATAGGCAACTAACAATTTTTAGATTTTCTTTAACAGTTTAAACTTTGCATCAAAGTAGGTTGTCTAGATATGCAACTAGGTGAGCAACATATATGATGCAACAAGTATAGGAACACACGCAAGCAAGTGATATGATACAAATAAGCTTGCACAAGTAAAGGCACGAGATAACCAAGAGTGGAGACGGTGGAGACGAGGATGTGTTGCTGAAGTTCCTTCCCTTTGAGAGGAAGTACGTCTCCGTTGGAGCGGTGTGGAGGCACAATGCTCCCCAAGAAGCCACTAGGGCCACCGTATTCTCCTCATGCCCTCACACAATGCGAGATGCCGTGATTCCACTATTGGTGCCCTTGAAGGCGGCGACCGAACCTTTACAAACAAGGTTGGGGCAATCTCCACAACTCAATTGGAGGCTCCCAACGACACCATGAAGCTTCACCACAATGGACTATGGCTCCGCGGTGACCTCAACCGTCTAGGATGCTCAAACACCCAAGAGTAACAAGATCCGCAAGGGATTAGTAGGGGGAATCAAATTTGTCTTGGTGGAAGTGTGGATCGAGGCCTTCTCAACCACTCCCGAGCAAATCAACAAGTTTGATTGGCTAGGGAGTGAGATCGGGCGAAAATGGAGCTTAGAGCAACAATGGAGTTTAGGGTTGGAAGAGATAAGTCAATGGGGAAGAAGGGGACCCCTTATATAGTGAGGGACAAAGATCCAACCGTTATCCACCTACCAGCCCGCGGCCAGTGGTACTACCGCTCCAGGCCAGCGGTACTACCGCTTGCTGCCAAGCGGTACTACCGCACGGTCATGCGGTACTACCGTACAGGCTCGCGGTACTGCCGCAACCCCAGCAACAGCAAGGTCAGATCTGAAACACAGGAGCTGATGGCGGTACTTCTGCGAGCGTGGTACTACCACGCCACCATGTGGTACTACCGCAAGGCATGACACCCCTAGCCAGGGGGAAGGGAACATCCGTGCCTACTTCCGCAAAGAAACGGAAGAAGCAAAAAACCCGACACAGTAGTACTACAGAGGGGTAGTACTACTGCCTGACAACATAGCACGGTACTATCGCGGAGCGAAAGCGGTACTACCGTGGTAGGCGCGGATGTAAAAAATTATATCCGCCCCTACTACCGCGAGGGAACGGTACTAGCCTGGTGGGCAACGGTAGTGCAGCTCCAGGGGAGCGGTACTACCACGCCACAGCATGGTACTACCGCTGGTGCCTACGGTACTACCACTCACTTGGGAGCAGTACTACCGCGAGCCAACGCAGCAGCCAGAAACAAGGCGGCGAGAAAGCGGAGGATGCTCCAAGGGAAAGGAGGGGACAAGAAGGAGACGTGTACGTGATGATTCCACCCAAACCTTTCCAATGCGGACCCCCTCTTAATAGTACGGCTTTCCTATGACTCAAATCCACCAAAAAGAAACGTAGAAAAGACGCCGTCTTCAACAGTCTTCGAGGGGCACCCAACCGTATTGTGCCTGGCGATGAAATGTCTAGGATACTCAAGGCACACGATTAGTCCGCAAACGCGTTGTCATCAATCACCAAAACACCTTAGGGATAAATATGCCCTTACAATCTCCCCCTTTTTGGTGGATTGATGACAATACGGGATTTGCACAAGGGAAATAATATTAAGCAACCGCAAACCCCTCCTCTCTAGAATATAGACGGGCTCCCCCTAGATGTGTGCCAACTAGATGGGTGCTTTGGACTGCACGGCGCACATACTAGGATCAAAGCTCCCCCTATATTATAGAGACAAGGCATATCTAGTAATAGGAAGGCTAACACTAGACAGGATAGCAAACATAAGTTAACTAAGGTAGATAGAGTGCATATGTCTTATACCATATGTAGGATAGGTCTCGAAGGCACAAACCAAACAAAAGCAAACGAGGTTCAAACGACAAAGACAAAGTAAACACACCAAGCACGACACAACGCAAATCCCTACACTCCCTCCCCCTTTGGCATCGAGACGCCAAAAAGGCAGAGAGGACACCTACACACACGGGGTGGCTCAGGCAGAGAAGTCGTTCCACTGCTCCTCGTCAGACTCAGCGGCGGGGACGGGCTCCTCGATGTCTTCCTCTGAACTGGTCCACTTGTACCCCTGCTTCGTCATCCAGGCAGCCTCTGGCGTGATGACGTCCTCAGAACCGCCAGACACGTCCTCTCCAAAGAGCCTCATGAACTTCTTGTCACGGCGGCGACTCTCCTTGTCTGCCACGTGAGTCATGTACTGTCCCTTTGCCTGCATGCAGAAGAGAGTCTTCATCTTGTCCTTTAACTTCTTGGCCCATGATGGCTCAGAGGAAGGAGTGGTAGACCTAGCAGCACGATCCTCAGCAACATGCTCTGCACCAGCCTCCTCCTCACCAACAGCCCTCCTAGCAGAAGAAGCCTCAGCACGGGTGGTAGTGTTGGCCCAGTTGGGCTTGACGCGGAGGCTGATGGACTCATGCCGAACCCAGTCTGGAGCAACGAACTCATCACCAGGGTACATCTTCTCCCAAGTTGTGGAGAGCAACAGAAACAGGTACGGTCCATATATAGGTACCTTGCTCACACCACATGATGTGTGAGACATCAAGTGGCTGAGTCTGAGATGAACGTGCCTCTGCACACAGGAGCAACATGTCCACTAGATAAGCATGAACCTTATCCTTGTCGCCAATGCGTGGGAACAGAGTGTTGCCGAAGATGCGATGCATGATATCCAGAAAGGAGTTCAGCACCCAAGTCGACTTGCCATTGGGGAGCACCTTCTCAACAAGGAATGGCTGAAGCAGGTTCTTGTTGGGAGACTCAGAGTTGGCGTGGGGGCGAACACCAACGGGGGTGTGAAGCCCGTCATCAAGAATGTGAAGCAGATCCATGAACTCCTTCCATGTAGCAGACAGCTGACGGCCGTTGGTCATCCAGGTCATCCTCCGCTCATCCCCGGGATGAAAGTAAACAGAGGCAAAGAACTGACAGATAAGCTCAGGGTCATAGTCAAGGTGAAAGGAGATCACCGGCTCAATAGCAAACTGCTCCACCAAGTCCAGAGCCTCTCCAAAATAGTCACGAAACTTGTCCTTCCGCATGTGATTCATGTCTATCCACTTGACATCCACGAAGGTATTCTGCTTGTTCTTGATCACATCCAGATAGATGAGAGCCTGTTGCTTGGTCCAGAACAACTCGGTGCCTCTGAGGACAGCCCGAGGATTCACATAGGGATTGATCTTCCGGCGTTCAACATACTCAGTGACTGAAATCTCGTCCATGCCCTTAGCAGGTTCCTTTTGCTTGCTGGCAGTGGTCTTGACATTGCGCTTGGGGGCATTGGAGCCCTCTGGTGCTTCATCTTGGGGGTTGCGCAGACGCTTGGAGCCAGTGTCAAGACTGGGATTGGAACGGCGAGAGCCACCACCTGAGACACAAAGCGCAAAACACACATGACAATCAAGAAGGATCAATGCAAAGACCACAACAAAGCAAAAGAAACATGCAGAGAGCACATGAGATAATTGCCATGAGAGAGATTTGACCCCTACGGTAGTACTGCCAAGTGTTGCGGTACTAAGATTGTAGTACCGCTCTTAGTCGCGGTAGTACTGTGTAAGGTCACGGTAGTACCGGGTCTAGGAGGGGTAGTAGGAGCTTAGTGCCTCAGCTAGCGCGGTAGTACCATGTCTGATGGGCGGTAGTACCGCATGAGCTAGCACGGTAGTACCGCACGAGCGGTAGTACCGCTCATGAGACACGGTAGTACCGCACCGCGTCAGATCCGAACAAGTTCAAATCTGAGAAAAGCCCGTGAAACCGTGGCGGTACTACGGTTGGACAAATCTACCACAAGACAACATATCAAGTATGATTCCTATGCAACACGACTCTCCTACATCCTACTCTTGCACAGATTTGGCCTAAAATCTCAAGAACAACAAGCATCTCCCCAAAATCATAGAAGCGAGAGAACAACCAAGAAAAAGAGGGATTTGGGGAAAACCTTGGTCCATGGCAAGAGGAAGTGGTGGGGAACGATCCCACCGGTCGGAATCCGAGGAGTGGCCGGAGACGGAAATCCGGCGAGGACCTCCGGCACTGTTCTTGAGCAAGAGAGAGAGAGACGTGGGGAGAGAGATGAGTGAATGGGTATGGGGAGTTGGAACTCCCCTGCCCGAGTCATAACCCCCACGCTCACTCGATGGCGCGGTAGTACCGTGCCTCATCGCGGTAGTACCGCTCGGCGGAAGTACCGCACCTGAGCGATAGTACCATGCCCTGGCACGGTAGTACCATGCCTCTCAAAGCGGTAGTACCGCAGCAAGCCACGGTAGTACCGTGGGCTCAAGAAGATGCACGTTTCAAGCACACAAAAAAGAGGTCTTTGCACGAACACTCCGAGGCAACACGACACCACAAGACCACACTACACACAAAGGCAGAAAGGCAAACGACAAAACGAAACAACCACGAGACACCACCTCTCCAGAGAGAGGGCGGTGGCCGTAGCCACCTATGTTTGAGTCAATTGGTATGGCACCGCGAAGAATTATCCTTGGGCCCATGACCAACACTCGTCTTTGAAGCACAAGTACCATCAAACATGGCTAATGTGAAAGACTTGATCAATTTATGCATAATGGGGGGAGGAAGAGTTCATTGAGAGAACAACACTCCCCCTATGTCCATGCCTACATCTAAACAAGACAACACCTTGAGTATGGTGGGGTGTGCAAGGGTTCAAGCAACATTGCTTGAATCAATGATATTTAGCTCATGCCTTAACTCGCGAAATCTTGCTTCATCCAAGGGCTTCATGAAAATATCTACAAGGTTATCATGAGTGTTGACATAGTTGAGCTCGATCTCTCCTCGCCTAATGTGATCCCGGATGAAGTGATACCGGATCTCAATATGCTTCGTCTTGAAGTGTTGCACCGGGTTGAGAGAGATCTTGATGGCACTTTCATTGTCACACCAAAGAGGCACTTTGTCACAAGTGACACCGTAATCCTTTAAAGTTTGCCTCATCCATAAGAGTTGTGCACAACAACTACCGGCCGCCACATACTCCACTTCGGTGGACGAGAGAGACACACAACTTTGCTTTTTGGAAGACCAACTTACGAAAGAGCAACCAAGAAATTGGCACCCTCCGGAAGTGGACTTCCTATCCACTTTGTCTCCCGCCCAATCGGAATCCGAATACCCTACAAGCATGAAGTTTTCTCCTCTTGGGTACCATAAGCCAAAGTTTGGGGTATGAGTCAAATATCGGAAGATTCGTTTGACCGCCACATAGTGACTTTCCTTAGGTGCGGCGTGAAACCGTGCACAAATTCCCACACTCAACATGATATCCGGTCTAGATGCACAAAGGTAGAGCAAGGAGCCTATCATGGAGCGATATACCTTTTCATCCACCGCTTTACCATTGGGATCTATGTCAAGTTGGCACTTGGTGGGCATTGGAGTGGAGGCCGGCTTGACATCACTTAGTTTGAATCTCTTGAGCATGTCTTGAGTATATTTGGCTTGGTTGATGAAGGTTCCTTCTCTTCTTTGCTTCACTTCGAACCCTAGAAAGAACTTCAACTCTCCCATGGAAGACATCTCGAACTTTGAGGTCATGAGAGCGGCAAATTCCTCATTGAAAGCTTTGTTAGGGAAACCAAAGATAATATCATCAACATATAATTGGCACACAAACAACTCCCCTTTGACCTTCTTAGTAAAAAGAGTGGGGTCGATTAGCCCAACTTCAAAACTATGGTCTTGTAACAACTCGGTAAGGTGGTCATACCACGCACGTGGGGCTTGTTTAAGGCCATAGAGTGCCTTATCGAGTTGATACACATGATCGGGAAAAGTAGGGATCCTCGAACCCAGGGGGTTGCTTGACATAACCAATTCATTAATGGACCATTAAGAAAAGCACTCTTCACATCCATTTGTTGTAACTTAAAGTTATGATGAGAAGCATATGCAATCAACATGCGAATGGATTCAAGACGAGCAACGGGAGCAAAGGTTTCACCGTAGTCGATACCCTCGACTTGGGAGTAGCCTTGTGCTACCAAACGAGCCTTGTTGCGAATGATAATCCCATGGGCATCTTGCTTGTTCTTAAATATCCACTTGGTTCCAATGACATTGTGGTTCCCCGTCGGTCTTGGCACCAATCTCCACACTTTGTTGCGCTCGAAGTTGTTGAGTTCTTCATGCATGGCATTGAGCCAATCCGGATCTTCGAGCGCCTCATAGACCTTGTGGGGTTCGACACAAGAGACAAACGCGTGATGCTCACAATAGTTTGCTAATTGTCTACGAGTGCTTACCCCCTTTCTTAAGCTTCCAAGCACATTCGTCATGAGATGTGATCCTTGGTGGAGAGCTTGGAAGCAACCTTGGTGGCACGACGCTCCAATTCCTCCTTGGGGGTGAGACGAGGAGTGGTCACTTGATCATCTTGAGCGTTGTCTTGAGCTTGTTCTTGTTCTTGAACTTGCTCAAAGGAGACAACTTGACCTTGGGCATCACTTGATGTGTCAACACCGTATTGAGCATGATCTTGCCCTTGGCCATGTTCTTGAGGATGAGGGCCTTCATGTTGTTCTTCGGAAGCGTGTGGGCCTTGGGTTGGTGATGGCTCCACTTGAGTGGAGCATTTTCCTTCTCCTTCAGCCACAAGGGGTTCCTCAATGGGTAGGATAAAGCAAACACCCATTCTTCTTATGGCTTGAGGAGGAATTTCATCACCTACATCACAAGTGCCACTTTGCTCCACTTGGGAGCCTTTATTCTCATCAAACTCCATGTTACACGTCTCCTCAATAAGTCCCGTGGATTTATTGAGGACACGATAAGCATGAGAGTTTGTAGCATAACCAACAAATATGCCCTCATAAGCTCTAGCCTCAAATTTAGACAACCGAACACCTTTCTTGAGAATGAAACACTTACACCCAAACACCCGAAAGTACTTGAGGTTGGGCTTGTTACCGGTGAGTATCTCATATGGAGTCTTGTTCAAGCCCTTGTGGAGGTAGAGCCGATTGGATGCATGACACATGGTGTTGATGGCTTCGGCCCAAAAGTTGTACGGAGACTTGAACTCCGCCATCATGGTCCTTGCCGCATCCATCAACGTCCGGTTCTTCCTCTCTGCAACACCGTTTTGTTGAGGGGTGTAAGGTGCGGAATATTGATGCTTGATCCCCTCATCACTAAGAAACTCATCCAAGGTGTAGTTCTTGAACTCGGTGCCGTTGTCACTTCTTATTGTCAAGATCTTTGCATTGTGTTGACGTTGTGCTTCATTTGCAAAGTCAATGACGGTTTGTTGGGTCTCGCTCTTCCTCTTGAAGAAATACACCCAAGTGTATCTTGAGTAGTCATCCACAATCACCAAGCAATACTTCCTACCCCCAAGACTATCGAAGGATGGAGGCCCAAAGAGATCCAAGTGAAGGAGCTCCAAAGGCCTCTTTGAGTAAATGATAGTCGTGGGAGGGTGAGCCTTCTCATGTAGCTTACCTTCGATACAAGCACTGCAAGCACGATCTTTAGCAAAACTAACATTCGTTAGTCCACGGACATGGTCCCCCTTGAGAAGACTTTGCAAAGATCTCATATTGACATGGGCTAGACAATGATGCCAAATCCATCCCACATCAACTTTAGCCATTAGGCATGTCGCAGTCTTAGTGGGTCGCTCCGAAAAGTTAATCACATATAGACCGTTCTCGACATGCCCAACGAAGGATACTTTAAGAGTCTTGCTCCACAAGAGGGCCACGGTATCGATAACAAAGAAAGTGGCAAAGCCCATGATTGCAAGTTGACGAACGGAAAGTAAATTGTATGCAAGGGACTCAACAAGCATGACCTTCTCGATCGTGAGATCATGAGAGATGACCACCTTGCCAAGTCCCAATACCTTAGAAGATGAGGTGTCACCCCACTCGACATTGGTGGGCATAGATGGAATCTTGTGCACGTCCACCACCAAGTCCTTGCTTCCGGTCATATGATTTGTAGCTCCGCTATCGAGCAATCATGATCCCCCACCAGAAGCAAACACCTACAAGAGATCAATGCTTGGTTTTAGGTACCCATTTTGTAATGGGTCCTTTGATGTTAGTAACAAGGGTCTTTGGAACCCAAATAGACCATTCAATGTATTCATGAGGAGAACCAACGAATTTGGCAAAGACATGGCCATCACTAGCACGACATAACATATAAGAAGGATTAAAGTCGTCGGCTTTGATGAGAGGAGTGGCATTGCCCTTTTTGACAGCGCCACCCTTCGCATTGTTCTTCTTCTCCTTGGAAGCACCCTCTCCCTACTTCACAAAGGTTTGCATGAGAGGAGGAGGTCGTTTGGTCTTGTTGTTCTTCTTCTTGTTCTTGGACTCGGGCACGTACCCAACCCCTTCCTTGGCTACAACTCCCTTTTGGTTGATCAAGAGGTCGTTGAGGTTCTTCTTGCCTTGTATGCAAGTCGCAAGACCTCTCTCAAGTTGCCCCTTTAGCTTAGCGTTCTCCTCAACAAGATGCACATGCTCACAACACGGGTTAGTAGCATTTGCATTATCGATTAACATCATACGAGGAAAATTGGCTTTTTCCTTGGTTAGCTTTACTTGAAGTTGATCATGAGACTCTTTGAGGCTAGCATGAGCACCCTTCAAGGCCTTGTGAGCCTTGTCGAGTAGATCAAACTCCTCTTTGAGTCTAGCAAGATCAACCTCAAGTTCGGCTTTCTCGGAGTTTAGCACATGAGAAACAATGAGAACATGATCATAGTCTTTCTTTAACTTAGCATGATCAACGTTGTGTGACTCCTCAAGAGCCAAACGAAGACCACACTCTTCCTCAAGAGCATTGGAAAGATCCTAAATCTCATCGGCATAGTCACGACTATGACCTTCCGTCTTAGTGATGGTATCTTCGTGAGCCTCGATCATGTCATTGGCTTCACCAAGTTGTTCCAAGAGAGCAACAAAGTGCTTCTTGGATTTACCCTTAAGTTTGCCCATAAAGGCCTCAAACTCATTCGCCTCCACATTAGTTCCCTCATGTTCATCAATGCTATCCGTCGAAGAAGGATGATTAATGATGATAGTTTTGATGTTGGGGGTTACCTTGTTGGTGGCTTTAGCCATGAGGCACTTGGCGGTGATGCTCTCATTGGGTGAGTCAAAGAGAGACACCCGTGGAGTCGTCGCAATGGCAACTGAGGCCATGGCAGCCAACTCACCATCTTCATCATCGTCATCATCCTCATTGTACTCTTCTTGTACCACCAATGCCTTGGGAGGAGTCTTCTTGGTGAAGTTGCTCTTGTTGGGGAACGACTTGGCCTTGTCCTTTCGGATGAGCTTGCCACCATTGTCTTCCCTCTTCTCATACGAGCACTCCGCAACAAAATGACTCACATTGCCACAATTGTAGCAAGTCCTTACATGTTGCTTGCTCTTCGTGCCACTTGAGTTGTTTTTGTTAAAGTTTGACCTCGAGTTTTTCTTGCTCCAAAATTGCCTTAAAGTGAGTGCCATGTGTTCATGATATGCATACTTTGTATCTTCGGGGTTGCTCTCCTCTTCTTCCTCTTCTTATTCTTCAACGGTGAGCTTGGCCTTCAATCAAGGTTGGGCTTCTTTGCCCTTTGAGAACGAAGCACCGCATTGTCGGCGGTCTTGTCCAAAATTTTCATGGTCACAAACTCATCCAACACTTCGCTTGAGGTCAAAGTGTGGAAGTCCGGTCTTTGACGAATGACGGAAGACATGGCCTTGTGGTAGGGCATCATTGCCTTGAGGAATTTGGGCTTGATCCAATTGCCATCCGTGTCCTTGCTCCCGTGATCTCGTAGTGAGACCGCGAGTTTAGTTACTCTCCGATAAAGCTCACGAGGTTCTTCATCTTCTTTCATTGCAAACTCATCGGCCTCATCTTGCACCACTTCATAGTTGGAGCGTTCAATGCTTGCGCTTCCCCGGTAGAGAGAGAGACAACACAATGCCATGCGTCTTTGGCCAAGGCGAAGGGCCGAAGATGAGGTAGGTCTTCGGGTGGGATTGCATCTTGAATGATGAAGAGAGCATTCTCATTGAGTTGATTATCCGCGGTTTCTCAAGGAGTGAAGTTGCTTGGATCATGCGGATAGAAACCTTCTTCAATGATTCTCCAAAGATTAGTGTTCACATGATTTAAATGACGTATAAAGCGGTAAACCCAAGAATCAAAGTCCTCATTTTTCACAATCTTAGGGGGAGGACCGGCATGATTCAAATGAGTGGAAGGAACCGGTCCACCATAAACAAGTGGTGGTTCCACATGAGCAAATATACCGGTGCCATTCTTACCACTAGAAGAAGGAGCCTTTTCACTACTAGCTTCCCCCTTATCGGAGGTAGCATCCGTCACCTTGTCGGTGGGATTACCCACTTTCAACGGTGCGGTAGATAGTTTAAGCCCTTCAAGGAATTTAGTAAACATGCTTTCAACCTCGGTCTTCATGGAGGTTTTCAATGTCTCCAAGGCCACATTGAACTCCTCACGAGAGACCGAGGTTTCCCCATCGCCCGTAGACGAGATCGGATTCACACCGGAGTATTCCTGCACACCGTCTACGGTATCAACCATACTCTTCAGATGGTAAAGTCCTTAATAAAGAGACGAGGCTCTGATACCAATTGAAATGATCGATATGGTTGACTAGAGGGGGGTGAATAGGCAACTAACAATTTTTAGCTTTTCTTTAACAATTTAAACTTTGCATCAAGTAGGTTGTCTAGATATGCAACTAGGTGAGCAACCTATATGATGCAACAAGTATAGGAACACACGCAGGCAAGTGATATGATACAAATAAGCTTGCACAAGTAAAGGCATGAGATAACCAAGAGTGGAGACGGTGGAGACGAGGATGTGTTGCCGAAGTTCCTTCCCTTTGAGAGGAAGTACGTCTCCGTTGGAGCGGTGTGGAGGCACAATGCTCCCCAAGAAGCCACTAGGGCCACCGTATTCTCCTCACGCCCTTACACAATGCGAGATGCCGTGATTCCACTATTGGTGCCCTTGAAGGCGGCGACCGAACCTTTACAAACAAGGTTGGGGCAATCTCCACAACTCAATTGGAGGCTCCCAACGACACCACGAAGCTTCACCACAATGGACTATGGCTCCGCGGTGACCTCAACCGTCTAGGATGCTCAAACACCCAAGAGTAACAAGATCCGCAAGGGATTAGTGGGGGGATCAAATTTCTCTTGGTGGAAGTGTGGATCGAGGCCTTCTCAACCACTCCCGAGCAAATCAACAAGTTTGATTGGCTAGGGAGTGAGATCAGGCGAAAATGGAGCTTAGAGCAACAATGGAGTTTAGGGTTGGAAAAGAGATAAGTCAACGGGGAAGAAGGGGACCCCTTATATAGTGAGGGACAAAGATCCAACCGTTATCCACCTACCAGCCCGCGGCCAGCGGTACTATCGCTCCAGGCCAACGGTACTACCGTAGGGCCGCGCGGTACTACCGCTTGCTGCCAAGCGGTACTACCTCACGGTCATGTGGTACTACCGTACAGGCCCGCGGTACTGCCTCAACCCCAGCAACGGCAAGATCAGATCTGAAACACGGGAGCTAATGGCGGTACTTCCACGAGCGCGGTACTACCGCGCCACCATGCAGTACTACCGCAAGGCAGGACTCCCCTAGCCAGGGGGAAGGAAACATCCGTGCCTATTTCCGCAAAGAAATGGAAGAAGCAAAAAACCCAACACAATAGTACTACATAGGGGCGGTACTACTGCCTGACAACATAGCACGGTACTACCGCGGAGCAAAAGCGGTACTACCGTGGTAGGCGCGGATGTAAAAAATTACATCCGCCCCTACTACCGCGACGGAGCGGTACTAGCCTGGTGGGCAATGGTAGTGCAGCTCCAGGGGAGCGGTACTACCGTGGGCACCTGCGGTACTACCGCTCACTAGGGAGCAGTACTACTGCGAGCCGACGCAGCAGCCAGAAACAAGGCGGCGAGAAAGCGGAGGATGCTACAAGGGAAAGGAGGGGACAAGAAGGAGACATGTACGTGATGATTTGTCGATGTACAAAAAGAGGGGTACGCTTTTTGTACCCCTATAACTGTGCATGGGCAGTCTGAGCCACGGGCACTAACACACTGAGCAAGGCAAGGGAGGTGAGCCAAGGTAAGGCCGAAGCTTGAGAGAAGCAGAACGACGCCAAGACCAAGACCACAAAGAGCAAAGGGGACGATGCGGACTCCCCCCGGCAAGATCCTTGCCGGGAGGCGTTTTAGCAAACACGGCAAGACCCTTGCCGTGGCAGCTCGCCCCACACCTACGGAGTGAGTCACCCTTGAGTCCACTGCCCCCATGGGGCAAGGATTCGGGAGACATCCCCGTGGTGGCATGCGGATCTTGGTGAAGACATTCAAGATCAGATACACCCTTTAGAAGATGATGATCCTTGGCGGGATCCCAGCCAAGGAGGACCACAAGGCCCCCGGCAAGAGCCTTGCCGGGGATGACAGCAGGCGCCACGGCAAGACCCTTGCCGGGGCCCCGGCAAGGCCCTTGCCAAGAACACCCGTAGGGCCACCATCAGGCCCATGCCAGTCAAACCTCCACCGTCGTTCGCATGCAGCTGCCGACCCAACCAGCTGGGCAGGCACCTGCGTGGCGGCATGCGGATCTTCGCAGAGACCCACCACTGCGCCACCTCAGCTGCCTACCTGCCTACATGGCACCGCGGGCGCCGCTGGCCAGGGCGCGTGTCGACACGAGAGGGAGCAGCGACGGACGAGACAGGGCTCTCCCCCATCCCCGATAAAGCAAGGACACCTGGGCAAGACGCATTAAATACGCCTTGTCATGTAATGCAAGGGATAACCTCACATCATTGTACCCTTTCCACCTCCTGTGTGCCATTTTGGCAACCCCTTTCCTATAAAAGGAGGCCCGAGGCGACCAGGAGGAGGATTCGGCTTTTTGGAGCTCCTCGCGCCCCATAGCTAGCTCAAGAACACAGATATACAATCCACCAAAGCAGGAGTAGGGTTTTACGCATCCTCGCGGCCCAAACCTGGATAAACGAACCGTGTGCTATCTGTTTGATCCACTCTTCTCACGACCCCGCGCCCCGCAACCGTAGTAGGGATTCTTGTGATCCCATAGGTGTCGTTCCCACCGACATCTTTGGCGCGCCAGGTAGGGGGCGCAGTTGTGAGAATCGGCTTTAGCAGTTAGTTCGACGCTTCTTCATCGTCATGGCGCCCAAGAAGAAGACGACGGTGGCGGTTGGCCCGTCGGAAGCCGGACATCCCGTCCCGACGCGGGCGAGCAGCGGACCGGTCGCAGAAAGGACCCGGGGCGCCGTTCGCGAACACCAACACCGTCCCAGCAGCCGGAGTTTGGGAGGCGGCGATGTTCGTGCGCCTGGTAATGGGCCGCATGCCGCCAAATCCAAAGACGGAGCCAGGCCCTCCACGGGTGGCGCGGGGCCTTCCAAGATTGCTACCACCCCGCCCGAAGGCGATGCGAGGGCCTCCAAGACTCCCACGCCGGTGCCGATGGTGCGCTCCTCTCAAGCGGCGCGCGACGAACGGCGCAATCACATCGAAGACCCCGGGCGTCGCCGCGGGAAGAGCCCCGAGCGCCACTCCCGGGAGGTAGAAGACCTGCCCGCTCGCCGAGGTGCTGGTGAAGATGGCATGCGACCGCGGGGTCGTGATAGAGCTCCTTCTGACATGGTCAGAAGTCGAAGCGCGTCGCGATCCGTGCAGGTTTCGTTGCCACCAACACCAGCAGAAGCCCTAGCGCGCGCGTAGTTGCTCCTCGATTTTCCTCCCACTACAGGGAAACTCGACGAATGGAGAGCCACTATCCGAAGCCTTGTTGCGGTGGCCAACAAAGACGAACCGAGTCCGGTGGAGCCCCCGGGTCGACGCTCCGACGGAGTCCCACGCACCAGTGGCAGGAAAGCCGGCGGCGCCGCGACCACGGTGCACTCACCTCCTCCTCACCCGGTACCGCGGACGCCAGCCCGTCGCGATGTTATGGGCGACAAAATCTCCATAGCGTCGTCCGACCCGCGGACCCACTGTGAACAGCGCCAAGTCCTTCGGGAACGAGAACATGAAGACGCTCGAACCACTATCGAGCACCAGCGCGGAGCGCACCACCAGTCAGACAGGCGAGTAGGGCCTGCTGTGAACCACCCAGCACCGGAGAGCCTGGAGGCCGACCTTATGAGGTAGGCTGTCCGGCTTTTACCCGTGAGCTGCGGCAGTTCCAGTGGCTCACTCACCGCACCTTCAAACCTGATGTGGGCGAAAAGTACAGCGGCAAGACCCACCCGTCCGAGTTCCTCAGCATCTACACCATTGTGATGCAAGCTGCCGGAGCCCGCGACGATAAGGTGCTTGCGAATTACTTTCCGTTGGCTCTTAAACCCAACGCCATGTCATGGTTGATGCACTTGCCGGTAGACTCTATTTCCTCCTGGTCGGATTTGTGCCATGGGTTTGTGGGCGCCTTTACTGGAGGCCACCAAGCCCATGGCCAAGCGAGCGACCTGCACGTCATTCCCCAGAAGGGAGGCGAGAGTCTCCGCAAGTATATACAGAGGTTCAGCCGGATACAGTACAATATCCCTGATGTTCACCCTGCCACCATCATCAGCGCGTTCCATCAGAACGTGCGTAACCGCAAGATGAGCGAAGAGCTGGCAATGAACAAGGTGAAAGATGTAGCAGAACTCTATGTTCTTGCTGACAGATGTGCCCGGGCTGAAGAGGGAAGGAAGTACCCCGGCGAAGACGCCGGCGTGGAAACCGACTCCTCAGATGAAGATACTGCCGCCCCGGCGAAGAAGGGCCGGCGCCGCAACAGGAAGCACAAAGGTAAAGCCGTGCTTGCCGTCGAGGGATCTGATGACACCGGCTCCACCAAGAAAACCAAGGCAGATGACCCCGGCAAGGAAATTGCTGGATGTGTCGCCTGTCGGGCCTTGGTGGTTGCCGAGAAGCCAGGAAACTCCGAAAAGCGATACTGCAAGATCCATCGCACCAAAGGCCATGCTCTCCAAGACTGCCGACGGGTTGAGCTCCTCACTGAGAAGCAGAGGGCTGAATATGAGAGGCGGTACAAGGAGAAGGGCCAAGACGGTGCTAAGGGGTCCGTCAAGAAGCGTGACGACCAGGCGGGCCGTCGCGGCAAGGATAAACAACAGGAGAGGCCCACCGGGGCCGTGACAAAAAGCCAGAAGACGACGATCACGAAGAGGATGACGAATCCGGCGACCAAGAGTTTCAGAAAGCTACAGAGGCCATGTGCATCGACGGCGGCGCCTCGCTGCATACTTCTCACCGCCAGCTTAAACAGTGGGCGCGAGAGATTACAGCGCCAGAGCCGTCGTTTGATGCCCAAAGGCCGCTGAAGTGGTCCAGCACACCTATCATTTTTGACACTGAGGATCACCCTGATCGCACTACTGCAGTCGGGTGCTTGCCATTGTTGGTTTCACCAACAATACTCAACCTCAAGGTGACAAAGATGCTAGTCTATGGCGGGGCCGGTCTGAACTTGATCTCGCCTGCCGTGATAGAGAAACTGTAGATTCCTGATGGAGACCTCGAAGAGACGGGCACGTTTCAGGGGGTCAACCCGGGAAGAAGCCAACCTAAGGGAAAGGTCACATTGCCCGTGACTTTTGGAAGCGATCTGAACTACAGGACAGAGAGGATCTTGTTTGATGTTGCCAAGATCCCCTTTCCCTACAATGGGATCCTTGGTCGCCCAGCGCTGGCCAAGTTCATGGCGGCGTCACACTACGCCTACAACACCCTGAAGATGCCAGGACCCGTGACGATCATCACCATCCCCTCCAATAAGAAAGATGCGCTGATTTGCGCTGACCAACTATACCAGTAAGCAGTTGCAGCAGCTGCCGCCACTAGGGCACTTGCTCCTGCCGCTGGGACCCCGGGGGGAAGAAGAAGAAGAAGAAGACCGGTGAGACCTCGGACACCCACTCCGGCAAGCGCACCTCTCCGGAGTGTAGCGCTCCCGTCGAGGACGTGCCAGAGAGCTCCACCGGCGGAAACAAGAAGCCCAGGGACATACCGCCGGGAACCAAGAAGGTTTCTGTCAATGAGGACGGCACGGGAGGGGCTTTCACCATAAGCTCCACCCTTGACAACAAATAGGAAGACGCGCTCTTCACCTTCCTGCGGGCGAATGTCGGTGTGTTTGCATGGCAAGCTTCCGACATCCCCGGCGTTCCCAGGGAGGTGATTGAGCACCACCTTGCTGTCTGTCCTCATGCGCGGCCCGTCAAGCAGAAGGTCAGAAAGCAAGCTTTGGAACGACAAGAGTTCATCACAGAGGAGATCCAGAAACTAGAAGCAGCGGGTTTGGTAAGAGGAGTGGTCCATCCAACGTGGTTGGCCAATCCGGTCGTAGTGCGCAAGGCTAATGGGAAGTGGAGGCTGTGTATTGATTACACAGATATCAATAAGGCTTATCCTAAGGACCCCTTCCCGTTGCCGCGCATCGACCAGATTTTTGACTCCACAGCTGGGTGTGATCTGTTGTCATTCCTCGATGCCTACTCTGGCTACCACCAGATCTTCATGACAAGAGAAGACGAAGAGAAAACAGCATTCATCACCCCATGTGGTACGTATTGTTTCATGCGGATGCCTTTCGGGCTGAAGAGTGCTGGTTCGACGTTTGCAAGGGCGGTCCAGATTGGTTTTGAACCCCAGCTCCATAGAAATATGGAAGCTTATATGGATGACACAGTGGTCAAAACCAAGGACAGGGCAACCCTCATACCGGATTTGCAAGAAACATTTGCAAACCTGCGCAAGATCAATCTCAAGATGAACCCTGAGAAGTGCGTCTTTGGCGTCCCGTCCGGCAAGCTTCTCGGGTTCTTTGTGTCACAGCATGGGATAGAGGCCAATCCGGACAAGATCAAAGCTATAGAGCAGATTGAAGCACCCAAGCGAATCAAGGATGTGCGTCAGCTTGCTGGTTGCGTCGCCGCCATGGGCAGATTCATTTCCAAGTCTGCCGAGCGCGCCCTTCCCTTTTTCAAGATCCTGAAGAAGGCGGGCCTGATGGAGTGGACGCCAGAAGCCGAAGCAGCATTGCAAGATTTGAAGAAGTACCTCTCCTCCGCGCCAATACTAGTTGCGCCTAGGCCACAGGAGCCATTGCTGCTATACCTGGCGGCAATGAACCAGGTGGTCAGCGCCACACTAGTGGCGCAGAGAGAGGTTGACGACAAGGTAATGGCAGCGACAGAGCCCGACACCACCAATGCAGAGACGACACAGCCAGTTGAAGTGCCGCCGAAGAAGAAAATGATGCAGCACCCGGTCTACTTTGTTAGTTCCCTCCTGCAGGGAGCTAGATCAAGGTACTCCAGCGTGCAGAAACTGCTCTTCGGCCTTCTTATGGCCTCGAGGAAGCTGCATCACTACTTCCAGGCACACGAGATCACTGTCGTCACTCGCCTCCCTCTGCAACGGATATTGCACAATCCAGATGCAACAGGAAGAATTGTGGAATGGGCACTAGAGTTGTCCAGCTTTGGCCTCAAGTTTGAAAGTACTTCGACGATTCAGAGCCGAGTCCTGGCGGAGTTCATTGCAGAATGGACCGCAACGCCTGACGAAGAAGCCCAAGAGACTGCTCTCCCCGGCAAGGAGGCAAGTTGCAATTGGATCATGTACTTTGATGGAGCTTTCTCCTTACACGGCGTCGGGGCTGGCATACTGCTTGTCGCACCCACCGGAGAGCACCTCAAGTGCGTGATCCAGATGCACTTCCCCAGGGAGGTGTCAACAAACAATACGGCAGAGTACGAAGGGCTGCTTGCCGGTCTTAGGATCGCGGCGGACCTCGGAATCAAGAAGCTCATCGTCAGGGGCGACTCGCAGCTCGTCGTCAAGCAATTCAACAAGGACTACCAGAGCCCGTTGATGAAGGCCTACGTCGATGAAGTGAGAAAGCTGGAAGAGCGTTTTGATGGTATACAAGCTGAATATGTTCCCCGAGCGGAGAACAATATCGCCGATTACCTGTCAAAACGCGCTGCCCTCAAGCTACCTGTGGAACCGGGTACCTTTGTGCTCCAGCTAACTCAGCCATCCGTTGATCCATCAACAGAGCAGAACAAGAGGAGGAAATCAGGACCCGGCAAGTACTTTCCCGCCGAGCTCCCCAGAGCCGCCGGCAAGGATGTTGCCGGGGACACTGAGCCCGCCACGGGACGGCTAGCTCCGGCGGAGCGTCAAGCTCTTGCCGTCGAGACAGCCGCTCCTATAGCGGAGGCAATGCCTTTAGTCCTCGCCGTCGAGCCCCAGGCTCCAACGTGTGCACAACATACCGTCTGATTCCTCCAAACAGGGGAACTTCCTGAAGAGCAGGAAGAAGCGGAAAAAGTAGCCCGTCGCTCTACCATGTACCAGTTCATCGATGACGTCCTATACAGAAGGAGGCCGAATGGTGTGAAATTGAAGTGTATCCCTCGGGAGGAAGGACTGGAGCTGTTGGCGGAGATACACGGAGGCATATGTGGATCCCACATCGGGTCAAGGGCCCTTGCCGGCAAGGCATTTCAGCAAGGTTTCTTCTGGCCCACCGCCCTCCAGGATGCGACGACACTAGTCACCAGGTGTGAAGCATGTCAGTTCCATTCAAAGAAGCTTCATTAGCCAGCTCAAGCCCTTCAAACTATTCCTCTCTCCTGGCCCTTCTCGGTCTGGGGGCTCGACATACTGGGCCCTTTCCCCCGCACTGTCGGGGGCTTTGAGTACTTGTACGTTGCAATCGACAAGTTCACAAAGTGGCCAGAGGTGGAGGCAGTGAGGAAGGTCACAGCTCAGTCAGCCGTCAAGTTCTTCAAGGGACTAGTGTGCCGTTTTGGTGTACCCAACAGGGTCATCACCGACAACGGCACACAGTTCACAAGCCGCACCTTCATGCAATATATCCAAGACCTCGGCAGCAAAGTCTGCTTCGCTTCCGTTGCTCACCCATGAAGCAATGGTCAAGCTGAGAGGGCAAACACTGAAGTACTGCGAGGCTTAAGTACCAAGACCTTTGACAGGCTGCACAAGAGTGGAAGGCGCTAGATTGATGAGTTGCCGACGGTTCTTTGATCGATCAGGACGACGCCAAATCGAGCCACCGGCCAGACACCCTTTGCCCTGGTATACGGGGCAGAAGAAGTTCTCCCCACTGAACTCATATACGGGTCACCTCGAGTGCTCGCTTATGATGAGCTTGAGCAAGAGCAACTGCGGCAAGATGACGCAATGCTCCTTGAGGAAGATCGTCTTCGGGTGGCTGTGAGAGCAGCACGCTACCAGCAAGCCTTGCGCCGCTACCATAGCCGCAAGGTTCATGCCCGAAGCCTTGAGGAAGGCGACCTTGTCCTTCGGCGCGTTCAATCGGCCAAGAATTCCAACAAGTTAACGCCAAAGTGGGAAGGCCCTTATCGGGTAATACGAGTCACCAGGCCCGGCGCAGTCCGCCTGGAGACCGAAGATGCCGTTCCTGAAGGAAATATGCCCTAGAGGCAATAATAAAGTTATTATTTATTTCCTTATATCATGATAAAAGTTTATTATTCATGCTAGAATTGTATTAACCGGAAACATAATACATGTGTGAATACATAGACAAACAGAGTGTCACTAGTATGCCTCTACTTGACTAGCTCGTTAATCAAAGATGGTTATGTTTCCTAACCATGGACAAAGAGTTGTCATTTGATTAACGGGATCACATCATTAGTTGAATGATCTGATTGGCATGACCCATTCCATTAGCTTAGCACCCGATCGTTTAGTATGTTGCTATTGCTTTCTTCATGACTTATACATGTTCCTATGACTATGAGATTATGCAACTCCCGTTTGCCGGAGGAACACTTTGTGTGCTACCAAAAGTCACAATGTAACTGGGTGATTATAAAGGAGCTCTACAGGTGTCTCCAAAGGTACATGTTGGGTTGGCGTATTTCGAGATTAGGATTTGTCACTCCGATTGTCGGAGAGGTATCTCTGGGCCCTCTCAGTAATGCACATCACTGAAGCCTTGCAAGCATTGCAACTAATGAGTTAGTTGCGGGATGATGTATTACGGAACGAGTAAAGAGACTTGCCGGTAACGAGATTGAACTAGGTATTGGATACCGACGATCGAATCTCGGGCAAGTAACATACCGATGACAAAGGGAACAACGTATGTTGTTATGCGGTCTGACCGATAAAAGATCTTCGTAGAATATGTAGGAGCCAATATGAGCATCCAGGTTCCGCTATTGGTTATTGACCGGAGACGTGTCTCGGTCATGTCTACATTGTTCTCGAACCCGTAGGGTCCGCACGCTTAAGGTTACGATGACAGTTATATTATGAGTTTATGCATTTTGATGTACCGAAGTTTGTTCGGAGTCCCGGATGTGATCACGGACATGACAAGGAGTCTCAAAATGGTCGAGACATAAAGATTGATATATTGGAAGCCTATATTTGGATATCGGAAGCGTTCCGGGTGAAATCGGATTTTACCGGATTACCGGGAGGTTACCGGAACCCCCCGGGAGGTATATGGGCCTTAGTGGGCCTTAGTGGGAGATAGGAGAGGTGGCCAGGGATGGGCCGCGCGCCCCTCTCCCCTTATCCGAATAGGACAAGGAGAGAGGGGGGCCGGCGCCCCCCTTCCTTCTCTCTCTCTTTCCCCCCTTCACGAATCCTATTCCAACTAGGAAAGGGGGGGAGTCCTACTCCCGGAAGGAGTAGGACTCCTCCTGGCGCGCCCTATGATGGCCGGCCGACCCCCCTCCTTTGAGGCTTTATATACGGAGACAAGGGGCACCCCTAGAGACACAAGTTGATCCACGTGATCATATTCTTAGCCGTGTGCGGTGCCCCCTTCCACCATAGTCCTTGATAATATTGTAGCGGTGCTTAGGCGAAGCCCTGCGACGGTAGTACATCAAGATCGTCACCACGCCGTCGTGCTGACGGAACTCTTCCCCGACGCTTTGCTGGATCGGAGTCCGGGGATCGTCATCGAGCTGAACGTGTGCTAGAACTCGGAGGTGCCGTAGTTTCGGTGCTTGATCGGTCGGGCCGTGGAGACGTACGACTACATCAACCAAGTTAACGCTTCCGTTGTCAATCTTCAAGGGTACGTAGATCACACTCTCCCCCTCTCGTTGCTATGCATCACCATGATCTTGCGTGTGCGTAGGAAATTTTTTGAAATTACTACGAAACCCAACAATGGCATCCGAGCCTAGGTTTTATGTGTTGATGATATATGCATGAGTAGAACACAAGTGAGTTGTGGGCGATATAAGTCATACTGCTTACCAGCATGTCATACTTTGGTTCGGCGGTATTGTTGGACGAAGCGGCCCGGACCGACATTACGCGTACGCTTACGCGAGACCGGTTCTCCCGACGTGCTTTGCACAAAGGTGGCTAGCGGGTGACAGTTTCTCCAACTTTAGTTGAACCGAGTGTGGCTACGCCCGGTCCTTGCGAAGGTTAAAACAGCACCAACTTGACAAACTATCGTTGTGGTTTTGATGTGTAGGTAAGATTGGTTCTTGCTTAAGCCCGTAGCAGCCACGTAAAACTTGCAACAACGAAGTAGAGGACGTCTAACTTGTTTTTGCAGGGCATGTTGTGATGTGATATGGTCAAGACATGATGCTAAATTTTATTGTATGAGATGATCATGTTTTGTAACTAAGTTATCGGCAACTGGCAGGAGTCATATGGTTATCGCTTTATTGTATGCAATGCAATCGCGCTGTAATGCTTTACTTTATCACTAAGCAGTAGCGATAGTCGTGGAAGCATGAGATTGGCGAGACGACAACGATGCTACGATGGAGATCAAGGTGTCACGCCGGTGACGATGGTGATCACGACGGTGCTTCGAGGATGGAGATCACAAGCACAAGATGATGATGGCCATATCATATCACTTATATTGATTGCATGTGATGTTTATCTTTTATGCATCTTATCTTGCTTTGATTGACGGTAGCATTATAAGATGATCTCTCACTAATTATCAAGAAGTGTTCTCCCTGAGTATGCACCGTTGTGAAAGTTCTTCGTGCTAAGACACCACGTGATGATCGGGTGTGATAGGCTCTACGTTCAAATACAACGGGTGCAAAACAGTTGCACACGCAGAATACTCAGGTTATACTTGACGAGCCAAGCATATACAGATATGGCCTCGGAACACGGAGATCGAAAGGTCGAGCGTGAATCATATAGTAGATATGATCAACATAGTGATGTTCACCAATGAAACTACTCCATCTCACGTGATGATCGGACATGGTTTAGTTGACTTGGATCACGTAATCACTTAGAGGATTAGAGGGATGTCTATCTAAGTGGGAGTTCTTTAAGTAATATGATTAATTGAACCTAAATTTATCATGAACTTAGTACCTGATAGTATCTTGCTTATGTATGTTTGATTGTAGATAGATGGCCCGTGCTGTTGTTCCGTTGAATTTTAATGCGTTCCTAGAGAATGCAAAGTTGAAAGATGATGGTAGCAATTACACGGACTGGGTCCGTAACTTGAGGATTATCCTCATTGCTGCACAGAAGAATTACGTCCTGGAAGCACCGCTGGGTGCCAGGCCTGCTGCTGGAGCAACACCAGATGTTATGAACGTCTGGCAGAGCAAAGCTGATGACTACTCGATAGTTCAATGTGCCATGCTTTACGGCTTAGAACCGGGACTTCAACGACGTTTTGAACATCATGGGGCATATGAGATGTTCCAGGAGTTGAAGTTAATATTTCAAGCAAATGCCCGGATTGAGAGATATGAAGTCTCCAATAAGTTCTATAGCTGCAAGATGGAGGAGAACAGTTCTGTCAGTGAGCATATACTCAAGATGTCTGGGTATTGTAATCACTTGATTCAACTGGGAGTTAATCTCCCGGATGATAGCGTCATTGACAGAATTCTCCAATCACTTCCACCAAGCTACAAGAGCTTCGTGATGAACTATAATATGCAAGGGATGAATAAGACTATTCCCGAGCTCTTCGCAATGTTGAAAGCCGCGGAGGTAGAAATCAAGAAGGAGCATCAAGTGTTGATGGTCAACAAGACCACTAGTTTCAAGAAAAAGGGCAAAGGGAAGAAGAAGGGGAACTTCAAGAAGAACAGCAAGCAAGTTGCTGCTCAAGAGAAGAAGCCCAAGTCTGGACCTAAGCCTGAAACCGAGTGCTTCTACTGCAAGCAGACTGGTCACTGGAAGCGGAACTGCCCCAAGTATTTGGCGGATAAGAAGGATGGCAAGGTGAACAAAGGTATATGTGATATACATGTTATTGATGTGTACCTTACTAATGCTCGCAGTAGCACCTGGGTATTAGATACTGGTTCTGTTGCTAATATTTGCAACTCGAAACAGGGACTATGGATTAAGCGAAGATTGGCTAAGGACGAGGTGACGATGCGCGTGGGAAACGGTTCCAAAGTCGATGTGATCGCGGTCGGCGCGCTACCTCTACATCTACCTTCGGGATTAATATTAGACCTAAATAATTGTTATTTGGTGCCAGCGTTAAGCATGAACATTATATTTGGATCTTGTTTGATGCGAGACGGTTATTCATTTAAATCAGAGAATAATGGTTGTTCTATTTATATGAGTAATATCTTTTATGGTCATGCACCCTTGAATAATGGTCTATTCTTATTGAATCTCGATAGTAGTGACACACATATTCATAATGTTGAAGCCAAAAGATGCAGAGTTGATAATGATAGTGCAACTTATTTGTGGCACTGCCGTTTAGGTCATATCGGTGTAAAGCGCATGAAGAAACTCCATACTGATGGACTTTTGGAACCACTTGATTATGAATCACTTGGTACTTGCGAACCGTGCCTCATGGGCAAGATGACTAAAACGCCGTTCTCCGGTACTATAGAGAGAGCAACAGATTTGTTGGAAATCATACATACAGATGTATGTGGTCCGATGAATATTGAGGCTCGTGGTGGATATCGTTATTTTCTCACCTTCACGGATGACTTAAGCAGATATGGGTATATCTACTTAATGAAACATAAGTCTGAAACGTTTGAAAAGTTCAAAGAATTTCAGAGTGAAGTTGAAAATCATCGTAACAAGAAAATAAAGTTTCTACGATCTGATCATGGAGGAGAATATTTGAGTTACGAGTTTGGTGTACATTTGAAACAATGCGGAATAGTTTCGCAACTCACGCCACCCGGAACACCACAGCGTAATGGTGTGTCCGAACGTCATAATCGTACTTTACTAGATATGGTGCGATCTATGATGTCGCTTACTGATTTACCGCTATCGTTTTGGGGTTATGCTTTGGAGACGGCCGCATTCACATTAAATAGGGCACCATCAAAATCCATTGAGACGACGCCTTATGAACTATGGTTTAGCAAGAAACCAAAGTTGTCGTTTCTAAAAGTTTGGGGCTGCAATGCTTATGTGAAAAAGCTTCAACCTGATAAGCTCGAACCCAAATCGGAGAAATGTGTCTTCATAGGATATCCAAAGGAGACTATTGGATACACCTTCTATCACAGATCCGAAGGCAAGACTTTTGTTGCTAAGTTCGGAAACTTTCTGGAGAAGGAGTTTCTCTCAAAAGAAGTGAGTGGGAGGAAAGTAGAACTTGATGAGGTAACTGTACCTGCTCCCTTATTGGAAAGTAGTGCATCACAGAAAACTGTTTCTGTGACACCTACACCAATTAGTGAGGAAGCTAATGATAATGATCATGAAACTTCAGAACAAGATACTACTGAACCTCGTAGATCAACCAGAGTGAGATCCGCGCCAGAGTGGTACGGTAATCCTGTTCTGGAAGTCATGCTACTAGATCATGATTAACCTACGAACTATGAAGAAGCGATGGTGAGCCCAGATTCCGCAAAATGGCTTGAAGCCATGAAATCTAAGATGGGATCCATGTATGAGAACAAAGTGTGGACTTTGGTTGACTTGCCCAATGATCGGCAAGCAATTGAGAATAAATGGATCTTCAAGAAGAAGACTGACGCTGACAGTAATGTTACTGTCTACAAAGCTCGACTTGTCGCAAAAGGGTTTCGGCAAGTTCAAGGGATTGACTACGATGAGACCTTCTCACCCGTAGCAATGCTTAAGTCTGTCCGAATCATGTTAGCAATTGCCGCATTTTATGATTATGAAATTTGGCAGATGGATGTCAAAACTGCATTCCTGAATGGATTTTTGGAAGAAGAGTTGTATATGATGCAACCAGAGGGTTTTGTCGATACAAAGGGAGCTAACAAAGTGTGCAAGCTCTAGAGATCCATTTATGGACTGGTGCAAGCCTCTCGGAGTTGGAATAAACGCTTTGATAGTGTGATCAAAGCATTTGGTTTTATGCAGACTTTCAGAGAAGCCTGTATTTACAAGAAAGTGAGTGGAAGCTCTGTAGCATTTCTGATATTATATGTGGATGACATATTACTGATTGGAAATGATATAGAATTTCTGGATAGCATAAAGGGATACTTGAATAAGAGTTTTTCAATGAAAGACCTCGGTGAAGTTGCTTACATATTAGGCATTAAGATCTATAGAGATAGATCAAGACGCTTAATTGGACTTTCACAAAGCACATACCTTGACAAAGTTTTGAAGAAGTTCAAAATGGATCAAGCAAAGAAAGGGTTCTTGCCTGTGTTACAAGGTGTGAAGTTGAGTCAGACTTAATGCCCGACCACTACAGAAGATAGAGAGAAAATGAAAGATGTTCCCTATGCTTCAGCCATAGGCTCTATCATGTATGCAATGCTGTGTACCAGACCTGATGTGTGCCTTGCTATAAGTCTAGCAGGGAGGTACCAAAGTAATCCAGGAGTGGATCATTGGACAGCGGTCAAGAACATCCTGAAGTACCTTAAAAGGACTAAGGATATGTTTCTCGTATATGGAGGTGACAAAGAGCTCATCGTAAACGGTTACGTGGATGCAAGCTTTGACACTGATCCGGACGATTCTAAATCGCAAACCGGATACGTGTTTACATTAAACGGTGGAGCTGTCAGTTGGTGCAGTTCTAAACAAAGCATCGTGGCGGGATCTACATGTGAAGCGGAGTACATAGCTGCTTCAGAAGCAGCAAACGAAGGAGTCTCGATGAAGGAATTCATATCCGATCTAGGTGTCATACCTAGTGCATCGGGTCCAATGAAAATCTTTTGTGACAATACTGGTGCAATTGCCTTGGCGAAGGAATCCAGATTTCACAAAAGAACCAAGCACATCAAAAGACGCTTCAATTCCATCCGGGATATAGTCCAGGTGGGAGACATAGAGATTTGCAAGATACATACAGATCTGAATGTAGCAGACCCGTTGACTAAGCCTCTTCCACGCAAAACATGATCAGCGCCAAGGCTCCATGGGTGTTAGAATCATTACAGTATAATCTAGATTATTGACTCTAGTGCAGGTGGGAGACTGAAGGAAATATGCCCTAGAGGCAATAATAAAGTTATTATTTATTTCCTTATATCATGATAAAAGTTTATTATTCATGCTAGAATTGTATTAACCGGAAACATAATACATGTGTGAATACATAAACAGAGTGTCACTGGTATGCCTCTACTTGACTAGCTCGTTAATCAAACATGGTTATGTTTCCTAACCATGGACAAAGAGTTGTCATTTGATTAACGGGATCACATCATTAGTTGAATGATCTGATTGACATGACCCATTCCATTAGCTTAGCACCCGATCATTTAGTATGTTGCTATTGCTTTCTTCATGACTTATACATGTTCCTATGACTATGAGATTATGCAACTCCCGTTTGTCGGAGGAACACTTTGTGTGCTACCAAACATCACAACGTAACTGGGTGATTATAAAGGAGCTCTATAGGTGTCTCCAAAGGTACATGTTGGGTTGGCGTATTTCGAGATTAGGATTTGTCACTCCGATTGTCGGAGAGGTATCTCTGGGCCCTCTCGGTAATGCACATCACTGAAGCCTTGCAAGCATTGCAACTAATGAGTTAGTTGCGGGATGATGTATTACGGAACGAGTAAAGAGACTTGCCGGTAACGAGATTGAACTAGGTATTGGATACCGACGATCGAATCTCGGGCAAGTAACATACCGATGACAAAGGGAACAACGTATGTTGTTATGCGGTCTGACCGATAAAAGATCTTCGTAGAATATGTAGGAGCCAATATGAGCATCCAGGTTCCGCTATTGGTTATTGACCGGAGACGTGTCTCGGTCATGTCTACATTGTTCTCGAACCCGTAGGGTCCGCACGCTTAAGGTTACGATGACAGTTATATTATGAGTTTATGCATTTTGATGTACCGAAGTTTGTTCGGAGTCCCGGATGTGATCACGGACATGACGAGGAGTCTCGAAATGGTCGAGACATAAAGATTGATATATTGGAAGCCTATATTTGGATATCGGAAGCATTCCGGGTGAAATCAGGATTTTACCGGATTACCGGGAGGTTACCGGAACCCCCCGGGAGGTATATGGGCCTTAGTGGGCCTTAGTGGGAGATAGGAGAGGTGGCCAGGGATGGGCCGCGCGCCCCTCCCCCCTTAGTCCGAATAGGACAAGGAGAGAGGGGGCCGGCGCCCCCCTTCCTTCTCTCTCTCTTTCCCCCCTTCACGAATCCTATTCCAACTAGGAAAGGGGGGAGTCCTACTCCCGGAAGGAGTAGGACTCCTCCTGGCGCGCCCTATGATGGCCGGCCGACCCCCCTCCTTTGAGGCTTTATATACGGAGACAAGGGGCACCCCTAGAGACACAAGTTGATCCACGTGATCATATTCTTAGCCGTGTGCGGTGCCCCCTTCCACCATAGTCCTTGATAATATTGTAGCGGTGCTTAGGCGAAGCCCTGCGACGGTAGTACATCAAGATCGTCACCACGCCGTCGTGCTGACGGAACTCTTCCCCGACACTTTGCTGGATCGGAGTCCGGGGATCGTCATCAAGCTGAACGTGTGCTAGAACTCGGAGGTGCCGTAGTTTCGGTGCTTGATCCGTCGGGCCGTGGAGACGTACGACTACATCAACCAAGTTAACGCTTCCGTTGTCGATCTTCAAGGGTACGTAGATCACACTCTCCCCCTCTCGTTGCTATGCTTCACCATGATCTTGCGTGTGCGTAGGAATTTTCTTGAAATTACTACGAAACCCAACAGTTCCGGTGAGTAACTCCTGGAACATTGAGCATCTTCGCAAGTTTTACCCGTGAGACGCGGCTTGCTGGGCCCCCCGGCAAGCCACCTTTTGTACAAGCATTGCCGATGATGCATGTAACCCTTTGTACAAAGCCAGGCGCAGACCCTGAGCATAAATGAATGAAGCGCTGGCGCCCTAAGTTATAGCATGCATGCTAGGTCGAGTCTCGTCCTTGGTTAGGGTTGATAGTGCTTAGCGGCGACTAACCCCTAGCTTAGAGGTCGAGTGTGCGTCTCTTTGCCGTTCTTTCGTCTTCTTTGGTTCACAGGACTCACAGATATCCTTGCCGGATCACTTGAGGACGAAAAAGAGAAGAGGGACAGACCGACATCTAGACCCCGGCAAGCCAGTATTGCCAGGGGCTGCAAGAGCAAAGATTCACCCACGGCAAACCAGAGTTGCCAAGGGCTACAGCTTCAGATAAGTTCTTCATCCCTTATCATGCATTCCCTTATGGACTGAGGTATGTGAAACCTCGTTTTTTCCTAAAGATGCCGTGCTCCCCTAACTCTAGGCCCTAGGGCTCGTTCCTGGGGCCAGGTTTGGTCATAGTCGCGGCAGCGAGAGGGTGAAACAAGGAGCCTGAACCCACCTCATCCCTGCCTCCGCCAAAGGTGTGAGAAAGGTCGAGCGAAGTGGGGAGACGGCAAGGCCTGTTGCCGGGCAAGGAAATGTTTATCTTAAAGATATCAAGGATTTACTCCTTGTCGTGGGTTCTACCCACAAACAAATGACCCGGCAAGCATCCCTTTTTCATTAAAAACATTCCACTCAGGTACAGTCCATAGGGAATGAAAAACATGAACGTTGGAACTACAAGTTTTAAATTCAGCTAAGGCCCGAAGGCTTACAAACTAAAAAGAGATAAGGTGCCCGTAATCCCTTTCTTGTCCCTCTCCTCAGGAGGCAGGTCAAGGAGGCGAAAAGGGCAAAAGGGGCGCCTAGGCGAGCTACGGGTGGCAGAAGACACCAAGAGAACATCTCGGTGGCCGTCCGAAGGCTGGATGGTGATGGCACAGCAGGAAGCAGAGCTCGAAGACGAGGCGGCAGGACGTCAGCACGCGTCGAAGGCGTCGGTGCCCGCGTACTCCGATTTGACGGCCTTGCCACCCGCCCTCTTCCTCTTCCGCAGCCTCCCAATGCCAGCCGCCCAAGGAGACGACCCCGAGAAGTTCAGGGAGCCGGCGACACGGATGATGGGGTCGCCGGTGCCGCACGGAGCGGGGCCCGACACCTAATCGGACCCGTCATCCTGCCGCCTACTACCCTCGTCGTCGCTGCCGCTGTCCTCCTCGTCACTCTCGCCCGAGGAGGAGTCTTCGCTATCAGAAGACCTCTCCACGCAGCACCTTGCACGGGTCCCGAAGCACCCGAAGACCTTGACGGAGAGAAGGCCACCCTCCATCAGCTTGAAATGGAGAGTGAGCCCCTCCGTCAAGCGGTAGATATGAGCGAACGTCTTCCATCCTCGACGAAGATACATCACGTGAGGGGCTGGGAAGTCGACGCGAACCCGCGTGCCGCTGATCCCACAACCCCTCATGTGCAGCCGCAGCGACTCCGGTGGATCCAGCTCCATCTCCCGCGCGAATGGAGCCGGGAGACGAAGGCGACGGCGAGGCGGCCGGCGCAGCCTGACGAAGAACTCGCAAGGGTCATCCCCAACGTGGCCCTCCATGGGGGGAGGAACTGCTGGCGGAGGCGAGGCCGGCGCGCCGCCCCGTCCTCCTCTTCCCCGAGCACCTCGGCCTCGCCCACGGCCTCGCCCCCTCCCCCTTCCCCTCGCGGCTGGCTCTGCCACCGAAGGTGCAGGAGAAGGATGGACGCGTTGTCGAGCGGCGACCCTCGCCGCCACCGTTGAAGGACCAGGATTCCCTCTCTCCATGGCGGATGGAAGGGGGGAGCAGAAGCTGAAGGAAGGAGGAGATGAAAGAATGCGGGACGCCATCCCCCCCCCCCTCCCGCTCTTTATAAAGGAACGGGGTGGGGGCTCGGCCGCCCCGCTCAGCCAATCAAGACGCGGAAGGCGCAGGGAACTGGGACCGACCCGCCGCCCCAGCCCGCGGCGGCCCGGTTTCCCGCCTCCACCGTTCGCCACCCCAAGCGCATGAGAGCCACGTGGCAGGCGTGCAGGACCGAGGCGACGGGTGAGGCGACCTATCCCCACCCTGTGATCGTGGGGAGTGGACGCCTTGAAGACCATGCCTCGGCCCCGTTCAGTAAATGGGCCGCGCCTCCACGCCTCCCTCCGTTTATGGGGAAGACGCGAACCGCCCCCTTTACTACGACGTGACGCATGCATGCAGAGCTCAGCCCCACGCATGCCGCCCACGTCACACACGCCTCCCCACGCCGCGCCACGCGCGGGAAGCATGGGAAGCGCAGCGCGCGAAGAGACTTACCGCGGTAAAAACCGCCCCGCCTGCCCGCGCATCGTTTTTGGGCCTAGCCCAATGACGCGATTGTGCTTACATGTGGCCCAGGCCCGGGGGCTCCTGTCGGTGTACAAAAAGAGGGGTACGCTTTTTGTACCCCTATAACTGTGCACGGGCAGTCTGAGCCACGGGCACCACCACACTAAGCAAGGCAAGGGAGGTGAGCCAAGGTAAGGCCGAAGCTCGAGAGAAGCAAACCCGGCAAGACCCTTGCCGTGGCAGCTCGCCCCACACCTACGGAGTGAGTCACCCTTGAGTCCACTACCCCCATGGGGCAAGGATTCGGGTGACATCCCCATGGTGGCATGCGGATCTTGGTGAAGACATTCAAGATCAGATACACCCTTTAGAAGATGATGATCCTTGGCGGAATCCCAGCCAAGGAGGACCACAAGGCCCCCGGCAAGAGCCTTGCCGGGGATGACAGCAGGCGCCACGGCAAGACCCTTGCCGGGGCCCCGGCAAGGCCCTTGCCAAGAACACCCGTAGGGCCACCATCAGGCCCACGCCAGTCAAACCTCCACCGCCGTTCGCATGCAGCTGCCGACCCAACCAGCTGGGCAGGCACCTGCGTGGTGGCATGCGGATCTTCGTGGAGACCCACCACTCCGCCACCCCAGCTGCCTGCCTGCCTACATGGCACCGCGGGCGCCGCTGGCCAGGGCGCGTGTCGACACGAGAGGGAGCGGCGACGGACGAGACAGGGCTCTCCCCCGTCCCCGATAAAGCAAGGACACCTGGGCAAGACGCATTAAATGCGCCTTGTCATGTAATGCGAGGGATAACCTCACATCACTGTACCCTTTCCACCTCCTGTGTGCCACTGTGGCAACCCCTTCCCTATAAAAGGAGGCCCGAGGCGACCAGGAGGAGGATTCGGCTTTTTGGAGCTCCTCACGCCCCATAGCTAGCTCAAGAACACAGATATACAGTCCACCAAAGCAGGAGTAGGGTTTTACGCATCCTCGCGGCCCGAACCTGGATAAACGAACCGTGTGCTATCTGTTTGATCCGCTCTTCTCACGACCCCACGCCCCGCAACCGTAGTAGGGATTCTTGTGATCCCATAGGTGTCGTTTCCACCGACATGATTCCACCCAAACCTTTCCGAGGCGGACCACCTCTTAATAGTACGGCTTTCCTACGACTCAAATCCACCAAAAAGAAACGTAGAAAAGACGCCGTCTTCAACAGTCTTCGAGGGGCACCCAACCGTCTTGTGCCTAGCGATGAAATGTCTGGGATACTCAAGGCACACGATTAGTCCGCAAACGCGTTGTCATCAATCACCAAAACACCTTAGAGATAAATATGCCCTTACACTTAGTCCTCACCGTATTTCTCTTGAGCTAAGGTCACTTAGACCTCGCCCAATCACTCGTGGTAAGTCTTCAAGGTAGACTTCCAAAATCTTCACAGACTTGCTCACCGGTACACCATAATTACTCTTGGGTGCTCAAAACATGACGCCTAACCGTCTGGAAGAATGACAATCTTCAAAGGTAATAGACGTCGGATCACAAAGATCAATCTTTTCAGTGATGCTTAATCACTTTTGCTCTGGTTGAGATTTTCCTCACTTGGGTTTCTCTCAAAGTCGTCAGAGGAAGGGTTTCTCTCAGATGACAGGTGTCAAGTTTTCTCTAGAGTAGCCAACCAACATTTGGTTGTAGGGGCGGTTATTTATAGCCAGGGGCAACCCGACATGAAATGTCATTAATGCCCCTTCAGACATGACCATTGTCAGGATAAGGATCTACTTGACAGCTGGCACGTGGCGCAACAACGGTCGGAAAATTGAACTATCAATTTCGTCGGGGCTCTCAATTTCCTCACGATAGGCAGATCGCATTGACAAAATCCTATCTCCTCAGTGTGACCAAATTCGTCGGCGACCAGATGAATTTCATCACTATCACTAGCAAAGTTGTCACTGTTCCGGAGATTTCCAAAGGCTTCACTTGAAGCGGCCTGAGTATGTATAGCTTTGAGCAATTCTTTTGAAATGTGAAATATGTTTTATCTAGACCCCCTTTAATAATACGGTTTTTACTATATGACTCAAATAAAAGAAACTATGAAAACAAAAGTCTTCAAGCCTCAAAGTCTTTACATCAATTTTTTTAAATGTCATATCAATTTCTTCATTTGAAAAAAATACATTTTTAAAGGTCGTCTTTCATCGGTTAAACCAAATCTTTAGGGATTATAACTCATGTGTACACTCACAAACTCCTTAGCGCCTCAACCTATTTGCCTTCAATATTCCAAAAACACCGAGACACTTGATGCACTTACAAAACAACATTGATATAGTACTCTGTGTGGTGACCAGTGGGACGATTCTCCTTTTTCTACAGCTGGTAAATGATTTTCATCCCTCCACGTATAAGCATGTACTCCCTCTGTCCTAAATTACTTGTCACAGAAATTGATGTGCTCACGCTAATGATAAAAAATCTCCAGGAAGTACTCTTTATAGAGGGATCAAGTAATACAACACGGTAGCAATTCTTACAAACCAGTTTCCACAAATTTTAAACTCAGAAAACAAAAGGGTGCAATGTAACCGCATTATTTGTCTGATTCTGATGTGCCATTTGATCCATAATAACGAACACAGGTCACCCAAGATGGTAAAACACTAATCGCTGCAGGCGACAGGTACAGACAGGAGCCGCAGCCCCAATCAGTAGTCGTCGCCTCTGGATATGACTTCTTTACAGGTTGGCCGGAGCAAAATGGTGTGCTCAAACTGGGACACATAGCTTCCCCTCACATCGCACAATGGCGGGTACGGCTGCAAACAGGTCATGAAACCGTGAGTAACCATGTCCATGATAAGACATTCGGATGGAAATGATGGCATTCTATCTCACATATACCTGAACAATGCCAACATCACATAGATTTTTCAGTGCCATGAGATACTTGGTCTCGCCGATGCGGTCCAAGTACCGGCGGCAAAATGCAAGTGTTCCAAAGTTGTTGTTGATTGTCCCCAGTAGCTGCTTGGCTTTTGCTACCCTCAACGGTACATGCCCAACATCAAAGTTCTTCATGTAATGACTGCATTCCAAGTCCTCCCTCACAAATCCCTTTCCTGCAAACAAAATGGAGCTTATGAAATGTAAAACTGTCCAAAATTTGAAGAGAGTAGGGAAAACGGACATCGATTGTAAAGCCAAGAAGGCCATGCGAGTACTTGTACGGACAGAGGAAGTACGTACTTAGTGTATTACTAATGCGATGAAAATGACTTCTTAGTGGGCCTACGAGTTCAAGCTCTATAGTGACATACCTGTAGACCCAAAAGTTTCAATGGCATAAAATTCACCCTCCTCCATTTTAGTTTGCTCTCCGCCTTTTACAATTGGGACTGATTTACCAGCATGGATTTGGTATGGTCCAATGCTGTGTCCATTGAGGTTTCGCACACTTTTTACTGCCGCAAAACAAAGAAGCCATTAAATCATCATGCTGTCACTACAATTCTACTAGTGCAGAATGGGAAAGAAAAAAACTACACATACCTTGGAAAACTTTCCCATTAATTTCAACCTCATATGACTCCATGACTTCTTGGATTGCAGCACCGACATCACAAAGCCGTGCATCTATTCCAGCTTCCTGAAATGAAGGATAAATAAACATTATTAAGTACTCCCTCCATCCCAAAATAAGTGTCTCAGCCTTGGTACAACTTTGTACTAGAGTTAGTACAAAAGTTGACACTTATTTTGGGACGGAGGGAGTACATAGCAAACAATAGACATGACTTAGGGGATATGATTTCAAACATCCATACATCAGATCATTAACAGGTGAAAAACGAAACTCAGATCAGACCCAAACAAAGCACTATATAAAAAGCTGGAGAAATGACAGCACGCTGAAACAGACACTACAAAAGGTAATCAAAAGCACAAGCTTTAACGACAACCTATCACTGTGTTCTTCCAAAGAGTAGAGCTGCTATCAGAAATACTATGAGCAAAGCTGCTTATGGGAAGCATTCATTTGGTAGTATATGAGTCCATTTTGAGTTAAAATGTACCGAGTAAACGAAGTATGTAGAATTACCTTGATTCCAGTATTTGTGGCATCTCTCGTTGCTTGCAGCAACGGATCAAACATGGGATTAAATGCGACGGTAAATGCACAATCAACTATGTGCCCTGGGAAAAATCACATTATCATGTTAGTTTTCATGAATTATGAATATCATGAAGTCGGACTTGCAAGGACAAAACATTAACAAGTATACACCAAGATCATTGAAGAAAGAACCGAACAAAGTAATAAAACAGACATACCATCGATATGTGTCCCAAAATCCAGCTTCATCACATCATCATATTGTAGTACAGTTTTATCACCAGAATTTGGAGTCCAGTGAGCTGCGACCCTAAGCAAAAAATTCTTCCGTCAATGTGAGAAGGGGACGCAGTACTAGGAAGCACTCTAGAGCAATACCGTACCAATTCAACGAGCATCCTGTTGGAAAGGCAATGCCAGCTTGCAGTCCATTCTCCTTGATAAGTTTCCGAACCATGTTTTCCAAAGTCTCGCATAGTTCCATCATTAGCATTCCAGGCTTTATAATGCTCCTCATGTACTTTCGTACCTAGCAAGCCATATTTACATTGTAGAGATGCACCAACCAAAGATACAGATAAAATGAAGCTGGAAAAAATAATAGAGGCTAGTAGGCTAGAATATTCTAAACCTGTCGATGGACTTCTGCAGCTCGGCGAACAGAATTGTACATTGGTTTTTGTAGTCGTTCCTGTTCCCTCTTTTCTTCACTAGTTGTTCTCCATAAATTACTGAAGAGCAAATAACATGAGTAATGTACAAAACAAAAGATAATTATTATTTTGCAGAATCCTTCATTAGCGACAAATGAAACAAAATACTATTTCTGTATCGTTTTAAGAAGTTATAAGATTATCCATGCAATTTTAACCTTTGCCTGTTTTATGAAGGTAAAAAACACCGTATTCCTATGATTCAATACTTACTCATCCTTGTATTCCTGGATTTCTCCCTCAGGAAAATCTCCTGAAGGGAAAAGCTCATCCACAGGGATTGATGGAGGATCTGTCTGCTGAAGGGGGTCCTTCTTCTTTCTACAAGAGAACACGTGAAATGCTCGTAAAATAGAGCAACCAAACAAGAACATTAATTGTTCGACTGAATAATAGAACTCACTTGGCCTTGCTTTTCTTCTTTTTCTTCTTCGCAGCCGCTGAAGCTATACATTCGACACACAACAATAAAATTAATCACATGATTCATGTCCCAGTTTCCAAATGCTAACAAGAATAGCAAGAGATCCACTGGTCCAGCTCTATGAGAAACACAGAAATGAGATCTTGCAAATTAGAGTTGTCACCTCCTGCTCCACCTTCAGATGGACCATCCACTTGTGCGTCATCATCATCTGCTGGTGGTGGTGGGGACTGAGCTTCGGGAGCCCCGCCATTGCTATCTGACGCCTTTTTCAGAATCTCCTGCAGCAAAAACGGGAAGGTTATTTACCATCAAAGAAATAATATACAGCATTGCAAGGATCATCCAAGAGAAGGATGACATGTGAGGTTCAGCAATCCATGTAACCACAGTAGTTGGCATCAGTTGTAGGACTGTTGTAATCACATATCACTTTATAACTGAGGCATGCTAAGGCTAGTCATGGCATGTGGTCAGAGGTCCATAACAGCAATGAAGAGAACTCAGTTAAAACTACACTGTGGGACCAAGTTTACCAATGAGGCAATAAAAAAGCAACTATGGCAAGAAACAACACGCAGTTATCAACTTGTGGTGAATACCAGTTCTGCAAAGCAGAATAATATTGGTCAATAGCTTGTTTGTTTTTTGTTCTTCCCCAACATTTTTTCCATGACCAACATAAGTGAAAAATATGCCCAACATAAGTGAAAAATATGCCCAACACGGTTCAACTCAGAGTAAAAAAAAACTTCTACAGCACAGCACTTACATCTGTTTCCTTGGTTTGCCCAACATGCAATGCCTCCATCTCCTTGGTTGCTGCATCCGTGCTACCCCCAGCCATATTTTATATATATTCCTAATAAATCTCAAAACCTGAATGAGCAGAACGAACATCATAAGCACCAATCCATCCATCCGAGGATAAATTACGTAAGAGAGCAAACTTATCACCCTTTCTTATTAGATTAGAAGGGTGGAAATCCTATTACACAATCCGATTTGAGTCCTTTGCGAGATCACCGGCAGCACGAACATAAACTACAGTACTGTACCTTTTATGGGGGGGGTCCGCGGGGAGGAGAACCTTCCGCGCGCGCGGCGGCCGTCGGCAGCGGGGTCACAGGGGAGAGAAGAGCGCGCAGGAAGCTCGCGACGGACGTCTCCCTCCGCCCCCCTAGCGCCCGGCTGATATCTGCCGGGAGGGTTCGCGTGCGAGGAAGAAAGGGGGTGACGGCTAGGGTTAGGCTTGGACCACGAACGAGAGCAAAGAAGGTTTTGTACGACTGCGACCCGACCCCAAACGGAACGGGGAGGACGGACAAGCACCTGCCAAAAATATTCCTGTTCTCACCCAACTGGGCTTCCTCAAATTCGAACCCAGTAAGTATCGTATGGTCGGCCCTTAAGCCCAGCCCACTAAGGACTGCAAGACCTTAAGACCCCAGCAGCGAAATATCGTCAAGCCTCTTCCCAAACCCTCCCCGACCGCCGCCCCCCGTTCGCCTCCGCCGCCGCCTAGCCACCACGCGCCAGGAGAGCCCCGCGCCGCCGGCCATGGCGGAGGAGGAGGGGACGCAGCAGCTGCCGTTCGTGCGGGAGACGGTCCTCAAGAAGAGGAAGGACAACGAGGAGTGGGCCACCAAGAACCGGGAGCGCAAGGCGGCCAAGAGGCAGCGCCGCCGCCACGACGCCAAGGGCGCCATCAAGCGCCCCGAGGACTTCGTCAAGGAGTTCCGCAACAAGGAGCTCGACTTCCTGCGGATGCGCACGCGCCTCAAGGTCCGGAAGCTGCGCCCCGCCGAGGCCATCGACGCCAAGCTGCTCTTCGCCATCCGCATCCCAGGGTCAGTGCCTACCTACCTGAAGCATCCACCTCTCTGGCTTGCTGATGGTACCTCGCGACTATTAACATCGGATTTTTTGCGTGTGATTGCAGCACTGCGGACTTGCACCCGCAAATCAGGAAGATCTTGGCCAGGCTGCGGCTGACCCAGGTCCTCACCGGCGTGTTCCTCAAGGCCACCGAGGCAAACCTCAAGAGGCTTGCTGCTGTTGGACCTTTCGTCACCTATGGGTAATAACTGAATGGAAATATTTTTCTCCATTGTGTGGCTTGTTTTGCCAGTTCTGTACTAGTAGTTTACAGTGATTGAATGTTGTTAATTGGTGTCACGGTAGGTTCCCCAATTTGAAGAATGTGAAGGAGCTTATTTACAAGAAGGGTCGCGGATATTTCGACAAGGAGCCTTTCCCCCTGACCAGCAATGATCTAATCGAAAAGGTATAATTTCTATGACATAGTCTGAAGATTGAGGTTCAGGCATTCGATTCAAGTAAAGCTTTGACATGCCTACCGGCAACCTAATAATAAGCATAGGAAGTACTCAGCAAGGCATACCAGTGATCTGTGCCTGTTAATTTTATCTAGCCAGTTCCACAATTGCTAACAAATTTGAATACCTTCAGGGTTCAATTCTGGACCAATAACAATGTATTCCAGACTCGGATGCGCCAAATTTGACACACTAAAACACTTCAGTTAGGTTAATTGTATCTTCATCACTGCTACGCGCATTTCTGCTGCAAAACTATTCTCTGGATTATCTCTCATGATGATTTTGTAATGTACACTTTGTGATCATTGTATGTGGTTCTCGAAAAACAGGCTCTTGGAGAACACGGCGTCATATGTTTGGAAGACGTCGTGCACGAAATCTCCACGGTCGGGCCGCACTTCAGAGAAACGGCGAGCTTTCTCATGCCCTTCAAGCTCAAGTGTCCGGAGAGGAGGCTGCAGATGAAGAAGAAACCTTTCAAGGATGGCGGCGACTCGGGCAACCGCGGGGACAAGATCAACGAGCTACTAGAGAAGCTGAACTGAGGCAGTCTACAACTTGCGCCCTCAAACAAGCAATGGACCCGTTATTACCTTGTCGGTTTTTTAATAGCATAGCTGAATGTACCTTTGTTTTGGAAACCCTGCCCGAGTGTTTGGGATCAAATCACGAAATAGCAGAAACTGTTCTTCACCCCGTGTCGTGTGCGTGCTCTGATCTTCGTGATCGATCTGACGTGCTTTGCTGAAACTAGCTGTTTACATTGTTTACTTGCACGGACAGACTAGCCTGAGTAGTTCATACTACGTGAAGTTGGATTATATTGCAACAAAACCTGAGCGATTTTGCCAGATTTGAGAATACTATTCTGTCTGACGGGAATTATTCATTGCGCAGTACTGACTGCATCGGTGTCATAGAAAGAAGAATGTTGCAAACAGCGAGCCTGCATCCGTGTCCACTGTTACGATGTCCGTGGCGGCCGGCGAGACGCCGCAGTCACGCGGCGTATATGCCGCTCGTTGGCTGCTACTCGGCCCAGCCACTGCCTGGTTGCTTGGCGTCCTCGTTGCCTTACCCTTCCGAACAAGCTCCTCCATCGCCTCTGCCTGCTCGTGTCCACTCTCCCACAGCCCATCACCCTCCAGGCCTCCACCTACCGCAGCAGCAAGTGCTCTCGTCGCGCGGCGGCGGCGACGAGGATGTCATCGGCGCCGACGCCGGTGTTCGAGAGGCTGGCCGGGATCCGACCCCTCGCCGAGTCCGGCCGCTTCAAGGCAAGCTCCCCGACCACGCGCCCCCACCCTCCTCACACGGAATCGCCTCTCGTTTTGCTCATCCCCTGAATTGGTATTGCGCTGCTAATTCAGATAACGAAATTACGCATAGGGTTCATGCTGTCTGCGGAACTTCAGCTAGAAATTGGGGAATAGCTGGTTCCTCTGCCAATGACATCTGGTCGTTTCTATCGCTAGGAGTGCCAATACCATTTGCCTCTGCTGCTATGATTTGTTCACAGCCGAGTTTGTCTGGCAGGCATGGTTCCTGGACCAGTTCGGCGTTCTTCATGACGGGAAGAAACCCTACCCCGGCGCCATTTTGGCATGTATGTTGGTCCACACATCGTAATTTATCTTCAGTTTACTGCTGCATCTTTGTGCTGCAATGTGATATGATAGCCAAGTGAGGCATGGATGTTTCAGTGGAGAAGCTCGCTGGGAATGGCGCCAAGATGGTGATAATCAGCAATTCCTCGAGGCGGTCGTCTGTAACCATGGAGAAGCTGCAGAGCCTTGGGTTTGACACGTCTTGTTTCCTCGGGGCGATCACGAGCGGGGAACTCACCCATCAGTACCTTGACAAGTAAGCCTTTTATGCTGATATTTCTTCTGTGGTTTTTTTTTTTGAATGTTCACCGGTAAGGGTTTTATGGGGTTACACACGATCTAGACACTATCTAGACTGAAAGGGCCAGAAACTTAAGATAAACTTCTGTGGTTATTTGGTGTAGCTCAGAAACTTAAGATAAACTTCTGATTTGGTTTCGTAAACGCAGGAGGGATGACCCATGGTTTGCAGCTCTGGGAAGGAAATGTATCCATCTGACATGGGGCAATCGAGGTGCAATTTCTCTGGAGGTTTGTTCTTCTGTTGTTTTTCTCTGGCAGTTGTTTCTTCTAAGGAATATTAGCATTGAATTTGGCGTGGCATACTCATATATTCCTGCCAAATGGCTGAGGTCATCTAACATGTATGAAGAAGTATTAATAATGACAAGAATGTGATATCAAAAAGCATTCTTACTTATGAGGCACTTTTACAAGATTCCATGTCAAATGATTTCTTGTTTTCTCCTATTAGGGACTTGGTTTGCAAGTTGTGAACAATGTTGACGATGCAGAGTTTATACTAGCCCATGGTACTGAAGCCCTTGGTTTACCTTCTGGTGATCCACTTTCGAAAAGTCTTGAGGAGCTTGAGCAGATTCTAGTGCTTGGTATACAAAAGCGACTTCCAATGGTGGTAGCTAATCCAGATTATGTCACTGTTGAAGCTCGAAACCTGCGTGTCATGCCTGGTGGGTTAATGATTTTCATATCTGATGCCATGTTGATTGTTTAACCATTACCAGGTAGCAGAGTTGTTTTAACTCATGAATGTATCTGCTTGCCTATCCTACACTATAAATTTGGACATTCTTTATTTCTGATTCATGAGATATTTTTCTTCTTTTCTTCTTCAAAAAGAGATATGTTAGAAGTATGGCCATCTTTTACAGTGCCAACTGATGGTGGTAATATAATGTTTCTCTTTTAGGCACTCTGGCAGCAAAATACGAGAGTCTTGGTGGTGAAGTAAAATGGATGGGGAAGCCTGATAAGGTAATGCATGACATGTCTACTCTTTGTAGACTAAACGACTGATTCAACAACTTAAACATAATACATAATTGAAATGGCATTCACGCTATGATGGCCCACAGGATTGTGAACTTGTGATTGCAACTGCACTTTATTACTCCTACTTGATTTGACAGACTTCTCTAGGATCACCCTTTCTGTATTTAAGTTTTTGCGTGGGAAACTGTCCCTCGGCTCTCGCCAGGTACTGACTTTGTTGCTGCTTTCTCAGGTTATCTATACATCAGCAATGTCCCTAGCAGGTGTTGAAGCACACGAATGTATCACCGTAGGTGATTCGCTGCACCACGACATCAAAGGCGCAAATGGAGCCGGAATGGCATCTGCATTCATCACTGGAGGGATCCATGCGGATGAACTTGGACTCGGTGAATTTGGAGAAACTGCTGGAGATGATGCCGTCAGTGCGTTGTGTTGCAAGCATAGCTCATACCCATCTTACATTTTGCCTTCATTTTCATGGTAGAAAACACGGTTTAGATTCAGGCACACCGTTTAAACGGGATTGCGGCCTTGGATAACGATGCTCTTTTCAGTTGTCAAAGTGAGCATCAAGATCGTGGAGGTGGTTTCAGTGCCGCACTAAATTATTAGCGTTATGCATTTTCCGGAAATAAAATATCTGTTGATTTGATTGATAGGAACTGCATGCAATCGTGTGTGGAGGAAACATCCTCTGTGAAATATTTATATGCATTGTTAAATTATGCTCCAGAACCCAGGCGGTGTACAACATACTATGCTGGGAAGCTGGCTTGATGCTTTGATCTGGAGGTTAAAGTCTTCTGATTCTGGCAGAGGCAATGCCACTTGTTGGTTGGCTACGTCGTAATGATCCAATCGTTTGAGTCTTCAGGTGGGCGCTAGGATCGTGGGCATCCTTGCACAAACCGGAGTTGCAACTTGCTAGGACTCTGTAGTCTCGAGGAGCAAACGACTGGAGACGGTGGGGATGGCATTCTTTAGCACTGAAACATGACAAAGACAAACGGCGATGGCATCATTCACATGTTCTGCAGATAAATAGTTCAGTTGCTCTTCAAGAGAATGATCTTCAAATTATGGAGTAATGGATTTTTTTTAGGGAACCATGCTCAACTTTATTCAACCTGTTCAAAGGAACCTACAAATAAATGTTTTTTTACCATTAGCAACTCGAAGAAAATAGTCAGTGATTATCCCCTTGTAATAACCGTCTCTCATTAGCACTCAGGGACGGAGCTCCCATGTATTCACTGGTGTCAATTGACACCAGTGCCTTCTGGCTTTTCAGCTAATAGTATTAACAAAAACTGCGTATGACCCCAGTTCAAAAATTCCATTGACCCCAGCCCAGCAGCAGACCAGCTAATCCCTAAAGCCTTAGCCCATAAAATCCATTAAGTTCTAAAAGAAATCAACAGCCTGCGGCAGCAAACAACGATACAAGGCCAGGCCCAATGCGTACGCACTATGTATCAATTAATCGATGTACGCTACCCGGCTGTTGTACGTGTACGCAAACAGACAGACGCCCTCGTCTCTTCGCCTCCTCATCTCGAATCCTAATTCCGCAGCCGCCGCAGCGAATCGGCGACGAACAACGGCGAACTCGACACCGTTTCATCGGGTGAATGTTGACATCGGCTGACCGTCCGCCAGTGCATAATCTTTAATTTGCAAGTGTTGGCTCTTCCAATCCCAGGTAATTTGCACCTTCTCTCTCGCCTCTCGATCTCTAGACTGTCTACAGACTACGATTCTACAGGTGCATTGATTTCATCATGGCTATTGGCTAAGTAATTTTTTTAGTTTATTTTCTTTGATTTCCCAGGACCAGGAAGATATGGATAAATTTTTGTTGAAAGGGAAACGACCAACACTAGATAGTAATGTGGCAGGGCCTTCAAGGCCAGTTAGACCAGCACTTGATTTGCTATGTGGAGAAAGACATATTTTCTACAATAACAAATGACGATGTGATTGATCTATTTAAGAAGATGAAAGATCGAGAAGGAAAGTTATGAAATGTGAGTCTCTTATCACTTTATTTTTTTTCTTAACGATACTTATTTTTTGCACTATTTCTTTCTTACTATTGTTGTGAATATAATATGTTCTTTTGTTCATCCTTTACAGAAAGTTACAAATGAAACGTTCCAAAGTCATCCTTTTGCCTATTATTTCCGGAATATGTAAAGAAGTGTTATTTTATGACTTTGCTCAGCCAATACTCGCTACTCGGTATGATTTTTTTAGATGTAATAATAATATCAACTGCATATTGTTGCTTTTTATATCGCTCTCGGCCATTATCTATGTTGTTGCACCACTATAATTTCTGCTAGCGGCTTAGCCTGGGAAGCGGTTGACACCAGTGCCCACTTTTTCTAGTTTCGTCCCTGTTAGCACTCTGAATCTAATGTAGCTCCTCCTCAACATATAGCTCATGGAGTTCAATTAGAATTTCCACTTTACAATTATAAGCCTCCACATCTAAAGGAGTAAGCTCTTCTAAACTTTCTAGGACCAGCAGCTCCTACTCAAGTTCTTTTCTTCTTTTTTTATTAACAAGGGGAAGGAACACTGTTTTTAACACCAAGCCAAATCAAACCAAAGCCTCTGGTCTTGTTATCCCCTGAAAGCTGCACCCCATAGTTCAAAACCAAAGGATTGTGAGCAGACAACTCCCTTACTAACTTAACAACATGCACTAAAGGGAAAAGATGTATCTAGGCTGGAGGCATAAGGATTCTATCTAATTTCTCCAGGGTGGGGTTCTGTTGCTTTTTAGACCAAGTATACATGCCCCTAAACATTGTTGCTTACATGTTGGCTATTCTGATTGAGCGTGCTAAGCAGGACGGCCAGATAGAAGGAGTAGTGTCACATCTTGTGGATGGTGGCCTCTCTATTCTGCAATACGCCGATGACACAATTCTTTTTATGGAACATGACCTAGACAAGGCTCGAAACCTAAAACTCTTGCTCTCAGCGTTTGAGAAAATGTCGGGTCTCAAAATTAACTTCCATAAAAGTGAACTTTTCTGCTTTGGAGAAGCCGTTGAGGCGGTTGCCGATTATGCTGACCTCTTTGGTTACGCACATGGCCAATTTCCGATTAAATATTTGGGAATACCGATCCACTATCGGCGTCTCACCATTGCGGAGTGGAAGCATGTAGAGGAGCGTCTAGAGAAACGATTGAGCAGTTGGAAAGGCAAGCTGCTCTCAGTTGGAGGACGGCTGGTTTTGATTAACTCCGTTCTCACAAATATGGTTCTCTATATGCTTTCTTTCTTCCAACTCCCAAAAGGGGGTCCTGCAAAGATTGGATTATTTTAGATCCAGGTTTTTTTGGCAAGGAGATGGAGAAAAGAAAAAATATCGGTTGACCAAATGGAGCATGGTTTGTAGGCCAAAAGACCAAGGCGGCCTTGGAATTCATGACCTACAGGTCAAGAATGAGGCCTTGCTCAGTAAATGGTTGTTCAAACTTTTTACTGAGGATGGTGTTTGGCAAACCATGTTGCGCAACAAGTATCTAGGCCAAAAGGCAGTGTCCCAGGCATATTGGAAACCTGGTGACTCGCACTTCTGGGTTGGCCTAATGGTGGCAAAGAAACATCTCTTTCGCTTTGGGTCTTTCGCGATAAAAGACGGGTCGGAGATTCGATTCTGGGAAGACATCTGGCTAGGCAATGCCAGTCTCAGAGAGCAATATCCAGCCTTATATAACATTGCTCGCGATAAGAACAACACTATTGCGCACGTGCTCAGTTCATCCCCGCCGAACATTTCGTTTAGGCGGGATTTGATTGGCCCCAGACTTATGTCATGGCATAATCTTTTGTCCCGGTTGGATTCGATTAACCTGACACAAGGTCGGGATGTGTTTCGCTGGAACCTTACTACATCAGGGTCTTTTACAGTAGACTCTATGTACCGTGCGCTCATACATTCTGAGGTACCAGTGAGTAATAACAAGAAAATTTGGAAGTCCAAGATTCCACTAAAAGTGAAAATTTTCATGTGGTATCTTCGTAAGGGAGTTGTGTTGACCAAAGACAACCTCGCACGACGCAACTGGCCAGGGAGTACGAAGTGTTGTTTTTGTACTCATGACGAGACAATCAAACACCTCTTTTTCCAATGCAAGTTTGCACGTTCTACGTGGTCAATCATCCAAATAACGTCAAATTTATATCCGCCCACAAGTGTTGCCAATATATTTGGTCACTGGTTGGACGGTATTCCAAATAGGTTTAAAGCGCTTATAAGGGTGGGAGTGTACGCCTTAATTTGGTCGCTCTGGCTATGTAGAAACAATTTGGTTTTTAATGGAAAAAATGCTTCTCCTCTGCAGGTTATTTTTCGTTGTATGCACTCGCTTCATACGTGGTCTATGCTACAACGATCGGAGCACCAATCGCTGTTCAAGGCGGTGTGTACGCGGTTGGAGCAAGTGACTTCGGAGGTTTTTTCCCAACATGGGTGGCAGCATAACCTCCGGATCGATCCACCACCACCTTCGACATAGGCATAGTGTCAGTCTATAGGACTTTACTGTTGCCGATATGTCGGTTTATATTTCATATTTTTTGTCAGACTTTTGGATTTGCCTGTGTGCATCTCAGTTATGCAGAGGCCGGATGTTACTCATAATGTTTTGTATCCCCTTGATGCTACATTCTGAGATAATAAAATCGCCCTTTATCGAAAAATGAATCTCTCTCTAAGTTATAAGAATGAATAATAGAATTAAAAATATCAGAGTCACGAGACATAGCAACTTGCTTATTTTTCTCACTGCATATCTCTAAAGATAGATGTGTCTAGATGTGCCCTAGTTATTACATATCTAAGTGACTCAATCAAGAAATGAAAAAAAAAATCGCACGAATCTCCGCATAAGATCAAGAACATATAATTTAGATGTGCAATACTTATGGTACATCTAGATGTGCTTTAGCAGAACTAAAATATATAAAAGTCAACCCCTCCCCCTGTAAGGTAAGGAGTCACCATCTTACTACATAAGGAATAAGGAAGTCAATTCAGTAAGAAAATCCATCTTGAATTCCTCATGAGCAGGATCATAAACCATCACACGGGAAAGAGCACATAGGCCAACTCCACCGCACGATCACAAATGGACGTCCACTTTGTCCGGATTCTGTCCATTTGGGTAGGGCAATGAGGTCGTGTCCGGGCCTGTCCTGGGATGCGGTGGCCGTGCGCCTAGCGCGCGGCCGCATCTTTTGGCCCAATCCTGTCCGCCACGGCCAAAAATGCCCATATATGCATATCAAAATAATTTTGCACGTTGAAATATTAATTGTCTGAAAATAAAAATAGTTTTACAACCCAATCGAAATTGTCTTTAATAAAATAATATTACAACCAAATCGAAATTGTCTTAAATGAACATGATGAACCAATATATCCATTGGTTGCCAATGTGACTCCACACGTGCTCAACCAAGTTTTGAAGATCCAAATGAGTGTGCCAATCACGCAGTTCACGATGAAATTGGACAAACTGTTCAAACGTGGCCGGTTCTTGGTGCAGGGGCTCACCATTTTCACCTTGATAATCAAATCCTTGGTCGAAGATCTTGTCATCACACTCGTCCTCGACGATCATGTTGTGCATGATCACACAAGCAGTCATCACCCCCCAAAGCTTCCCTTCATCCCATGTCAATGCAGGGTTTCGAATGATACCCCGTCGGGGTTGAAGCACACCAAAAGCACGTTCTACATCCTTTCTAGCACTCTCTTGCATCTGAGCAAATTTCTTTCTCTTCGCACCTTGGAGGTTCAAGATTGTCTTCACAAAAGTTGACCATTGAGAATATATACCATCAGCTAGATAGTATCCCTTGTTGTACTGGTGGCCGTTGATCTCAAAGTTGACAGGTGAGGAGTGGCCTTCTGCAAGCCTTGCGAAGACTGAAGAACGCTGCAGCACGTTGATATCATTGTGAGAACCTGCCATGCAGAAGAAAGAATGCCATATCCAAAGATCCTGCGAAGCCACCGCTTCTAATATGACAGTGCACGCTTTGACATGCCCCTTGTGCTGGCCCTGCCAAGCAAATGGACAGTTCTTCCACTCCCAGTGCATACAAATCGATGCTGCCAAGCATGCCTGGAAAGCCTCTAGCTGCGTTGGTCGCCAACAATCTCTCTGTATCAGCGGCAGTTGGCTGCCTCAAGTACTCAGGGCCAAACACTGCCACCACGGCCTTGCAAAACTTGTACAGTGACAGCAGACATGTGGGATCACTCATACGCATATACTCATCCACCAGATCGCCTGGAATTCCATATGCAAGCATGAGGATGGCCACGGTGCATTTCTGGTAAGAGGAGAATCCAAGCTTGTCAAGGGCATCCGTCTTGCACTCGAAGTATGGGTCATGAGCAACCACTCCCTCTCGGATACGATTGAACACATGCCTTGCCATACGAAAATGACGACGGAATTTATCCGGCTTGAAGAGTGGGGTGTTCGCAAAGTAATCGGCATAGAGCAGGGCGTGGCCTCTCTCCCTGTTGCGGTTCAGGTTGGGAGCACGCCCAAGGAGTGACCCCATGTACCGAGGAAGATGACGTTCAATGTGGTCGTGAACGATCAGTGCAGCCACCACAAGATCTTCATCATCAGACGACGAATCGTCCGATGAATAATGAAGTGGTGGAAGAAAAATTCATCTCCACTGTCCATACCTTTGTGGGCAAAGTGTCGAACACCTTGCAGTCATGGTGGCAAAGAGGCCGCGATGATCACCTCGACACAGCAGGGGTGGTTGGCGGCCGGCTACTGGCCGCTCTGGAGCACTCGTCGGAAGCTGCCGTTCAATGTGGTCGTGAACGACCAGTGCAACCACCACAAGATCTTCATCATCCGACGATGAATCGTCCGATGAATAAATGAAGTGGTGGAAGAAAAATTCATCTCCACTGTCCATACCTTCGTGGGCAAAGTGTCGTACACCTTGCAGTCGTGGTGGCAAAGAGGCCGTGATGATCACCTCGATGCAGCAGGGGTGGTTGGCGGCCGGCTACTGGCCGCTTTGAAGCACTCGTCGGAAGCTGCCGTTCAATGTGGTCGTGAACGACCAGTGCAGCCACCACAAGATCTTTATCATCCGGCGACAAATCGTCCGATGAATAAATGAAGTGGTAGAAGAAAAATTCATCTCCACTGTCCATACCTTTGTGGGCAAAGTGTCGAACACCTTGCAGTCATGGTGGCAAAGAGGCCGCGATGATCACCTCGACACAGCAGGGGTGGTTGGCGGCCGGCTACTGGCCGCTCTGGAGCACTCGTCGGAAGCTGCCGTTCAATGTGGTCGTGAACGACCAGTGCAACCACCACAAGATCTTCATCATCCAACGATGAATCGTCCGATGAATAAATGAAGTGGTGGAAGAAAAATTCATCTCCACTGTCCATACCTTTGTGGGCAAAGTGTCGAACACCTTGCAGTCGTGGTGGCAAAGAGGCCGTGATGATCACCTCGATGCAGCAGGGGTGGTTGGCGGCCGGCTACTGGCCGCTCTGGAGCACTCGTGGAAGCTGCCCTGGCCGCCGTGGTACGTCGCCGGCGGTCGTATCCCCTCTGCCACCGGCCACGACGGCGACGGCCAAATCTTCTCCAATCGACGGCCAAAACTACGGCGAAAGCGCGGGCGTGATGGCGGCCATGTCAAGACGTGGTTTGGTATGGACGGTCGGGAGGGTGCGCAGAGAGGAGGCGGACGGAGAATAGTGGCGGCGCCGACGGCGGGGTGGGGCGGGGAGAGGGGGTGGAGGCGTTGGAAACGAAGGTACTGCTAGTGTCCCCGACAGGCGGGCCACGGGGGGGCAATGGCGTGTGTCGAGCCCGTCCGCCCGATGTCCGTTTCACCCCAAACTCGGCGCAAATTTGAGCCGGGGATGGGTCGAAAATGGATGGGATCCAAACATTTGTTCGTTTGAGGTCGCGCGTAGGGCGGCGATATTCGTCCGTTCTATTTTAAACGGACGCACTCAAACAGGATAAGGTCGCGCGCTGAAATTGAAGTTGTGTAAAACATTCATATGAATAAAGCTGTTACCAACATCCATAGACGCAAGATCAAAGATCATGCGCCAAACACGCCACCCGGCAAGTCCCCATCCACGCCTATCTATCTACTTTGAAATAGATATTCCCTCTTTTGGAAAGAAAAAAATCTAGTCTGAAATAACGTCTGTTGACTTGTAAAGGCTGGCCCCGTCGGACGAGACTTGCCTGCTCCCCTCCCGTGTGCCCATTCGTACTCCCGCATACGTGGCTTAATTTGATTGGAACAAAATAAGGTCTGGTCCCATCCCTTAAAATCAGGGAAGGAGATGATTAGATTAGAAAAAAAAAAGAAAAAAAACAGCCATTGAATGAGGTGACAGCACGGAAAGGGAGCAGGCAAGCCGAATCCGGCCCCGTCGCCCGTCGTCTTCATATTTTCCATATGATGTGCGTGTGCGAATCTGGCACTGGTGTGCTTGTCGTCGTCAACGCTTCCAAGACAAGGGTGGAAGCAAGGCGATGGAATTCTAGGGAGTAGCGGTTGGCAGCGCATGCATGGCGCCATGATGTAACCTCGCTCACCTCACCTCGCCCTTGGAGAAAGCAAATTCTATATAAAACTCTTTTCTCATCCAGTCAATAACTGAACTACTCAAAATGAAAAGAAAATACTAGTACAAGAAAGAAAGAAAAAAAAGAAAGAAAGAGTGATCTGGCCGTCAACAAATACTGATCGACTAACTGCCCTCATCCCCTTTCTGGTACACGGTTTATAAAAGCGGTCAAGAATAAACGAAAGGGTTTCAATAGAGTGAGGTCAGGTCAGGTGTTATAGTAGGCAACAATCAAGAAGCAGGCAGGCTTCTTTTAGTCCGTTTGGTTTGCCCACAATTATATGTGTGTTGACTGACTCCATTGACCTGCTAGGCTAGGCTAGGCTAGCTGCTTGATTGCCAACAGCGTTTGGGAGTTGGGACCGTCGGTGGACGCGAGAGGGTGGTGCTGCATTGACAACCCGTGGAAGTCAGTCAAGCCTGCAGTGCTGGGTGGTGACTACCACGATATTTCTTTGGAGAGAGAGAGAGTAGGGAACCCATAATCATCCTGCAAGCCCCATCTGCTCCAGCATTTGTACGTGTCGTTATTGATGGCTCGTGCTCATGCAGTCAAGTCAGTACGTCAGTCTTGTATTCTTCCCTGATCCATCTTCTGCCACTAGTAGCACTTATACTACTTGTTAATCAGAACGCTTTCAGGAAAGCAGTTACCCGAGTGATGCGCACGATATAGCATCATTATTGTTAACCTTAGATACGGCCATGTCTGCTGCCGCCTAAGTTTATAATAAGAATTATTTTACAGTGCATCCGGACGATATGAACCGTCCGTCGGAGCAAATTCGACGGTTCAGATCCGATGCAATACACTGATGTCACGTGTATTATATGAGACCCCGAGGGGCATTTTTGGGAGAAAAAATATATTTCGAACCGATCTGATTTTTCCTTCCAAATATTTCGAGGGTATTCTCGGTATGAATTTCAGGGCTATTTTCGGTTCGATATTTATCCCGTTCGCTAGGGTTTATTCCTCGCCGCCGCTACGGTTTTGATCCTCGCCGGCAGGATCTAGCCGCTCGTCGCGGCCCCTCCCTCCCTCGTCGCCGGCAGGATCTAGCCGCTCGTCGTGGCCCCTCCCTCCCTCGTCGCTGGCAGGATCTAGCCGCGCATTCCCTTGCGATCTCGAACCGCCTTTTCAACGAACACGAGAGGAGGCCCACTGCCCTCCCCGCGGCGGCCGCCGGTGAAGAGTCGGCGCCATCCCACCTCCCAGTCCTCCATGCGGGTGCCTATAGCCACAACGTTATAGGCAACCTCTTTCCCACACCCCAATTGGTTGTTTGCGTCCTCTACAAATCATTTCTCAGCCATGGCTGCAGCTTTGATCTGGCCATGCATCTCGTTCGATGGCAAGGTGGTTGGGTATGGATCATGTTCTGCGGGACTAGATGAAGCCGGCCGCCGGCCTCGACGACCAGCCCCATTTGTCCAGCCCTGACTGCTTGATCTACGAACGTTCAGTCGTTGCATTCAACATGTATTCTATCAATTTGGCTGATATGTGAGATTTGGAGATCAATAGAGATGATAAGCTATTAATTTTGGAATGTACTATAAACAATTCATAGCTTATGTTGCTCAATATTTATGATGCTCGCTTCTTCTTGTGCAATTGCTCGACTGGTAATAAACAGACTTGGCATGTGCTTTATATAAAAAATTAGATTCACATGGCATATCCACCTTTTCAACATTGTTGTTAAGTCTTATTATGATGTTTTAGCCTTGTTAAAGGGAGAGTAATGGTCCTCGCAAAAAGCAGAGAGAAAGGAATGAGCATTCGATTCTTCCATATGTTACATTTCATTCTTCCGTGTTTAGTTATGTCCAACATTTGTTACATGCACACACTTGACAAGGTTAGTACAAGTAGTAATTTTTCCTCTGTTTTGCAGGGCTATGATAGAACATGCTATGTGATTCCTTGAGGCAGGATGGATGTACCATGGCCACACCACTGTGCTCCTGAAGGTGATCGCTTCAATTCAGCATTGCAGCACCTGCAGAGGCCCCCTATGGTACGTGCTTTTATTCTTGTTATCCTATGCTCTATTTTTTTAGCTTTGCATCCTGCCTACGAGACATATCTGGGATTGCGTGTTGAATCAGGCAGTATTTTTGACTTCTGTTGTGAGGCTATGCTCATGCTTTAATAAATTTTTCTCTCGTATGAAAATAGACATATCATAATCCATTATTCTTCTAGGGTTGCCCCAGGCACCATTACTGTCACATGGTAGTAAAAAGCAAATATAGATTTCTACGAGATCCCGTAGAGACCAAATTTATTTCAAGCAAAATATAGTAACCAATATTATTGAAGTTTTACAACTTGACTCATGTGCAATGGACTAAGAACACGGCTAGGAAACCTTCTTCGAGACTAAAACCCAACCACACCCTACTCTATCGCTTTATGGCCAAGTGTACACTCCACATGTAAGAATGAAGCACAATGTTGGACTAACTACTTGCATCCTCGTCGTCTTCAACCGCAGCTGCATCTGATTGCCTAGCATGGTACTGCCTGAACCTAGTCATGTATTTCATTTTGTTGTAGGGTGAATCGACAAGCACAACAGGTAGCTCTCTCCTGAATTTGTCGATGTAGGCCTGCATGCGAGGATATGTTAGTATCGTTCCATATGTTTCAGAAAATGACAGAATTTTAGGTGTTACTCTACGTACTTCGTCATATTGCAACCTCAGTTTTACTCCCATAAATAATTCGATGTTTTTCAGCATGTACAGTGCACAAGAAGAACCGCAACATTTTATGTTGTTAGATCAGCATTTCAGATATTAACAATCTAAAACAAAAACAAAAGCTAATATTGTTGACTGATGTCTCATCGGATTTTGGCACATTAGTATTGCGTACTGGCCATTGCGTCACGTTAATGTCTTCCCATGCATTGCTTTCTATCCCATTGACTCGCATCGCTGCTCTCAGATGTGCTTCCATCCCACGTACCTGCAAGCCCAATGGGATGAGAAGTTGCCTACGACTAATACTTACATACGATGTTAAATCCTTTCTTATAATTAAATATGTTGAAATTCTCACCACGTTATTTACTTTTTTGGATATCATACAGTGGAAAAGTGAATCAAGAATCTGAATCTCCTTCCTTCTGGGGTTTACGACCACAAGGAACCAGTGGGTGTATAAAATTTTCGTAGGTAGGAAAACCTGGAGTGCACAGATAATTAGATCAACGTGCATAGTAATAAAAAAATATGTTCTACGTCAGCTTAAAATACCATATCATGTTTCAGGTAGGTGGTTCTTGTGTTTTTCCAGGAATGCCTGCCAAAGCGTCCTCGTAGCACTCCTCTATCCTACCATCTCTTTTGAGCTTAGCGACGCCGGTCACCCTCTCAATGTAAACCAGTTGCCCGTCCCTTGTGTCAATTGGTTTATCATGACGCATGAGCTGGATCGCAGCATCAACCACCTACAACAATAACAAGTTAATTGTATTATACAAAAATGAAACTTCATAAACAAATTTGTGAAATACTATCTTACTTCGTCACCCAACCATACGCCATCTTCAAATTCATCTTTATGGGTGAGGCATTGCAAATGCTTTGATAGCACGACAATGTCATCAACTAAGACCATTTGTTTATCACGATTTGTAGTGTTGATCAGTGACGCCATGAAATCCTGTCGAACCACGTCTAGCTGGTCCCTCTGGGTTTCAGGAACTTCTGACCTCTTTTTTTAAGTTGTTAGAGCCGATTTTCCTCTTTTTACAGTTCGTGTCCTCGGAATCATTTGTACACTCTGATGGAGTCTTGCTTTTCCTTTTTTTCTTCTCAGTGTCGTACAAAGCATACTCGTCATTCTTAAATAATTGCAATGCCACCCTTTTCTTTTTGCCCCCTTGATTTGGTGGCGTCGATTCAACCAGACTTACTTGTTGCTGCTTTTGAAAGGATTCATCATGGCTGTCATCATCTGCGAAAACACGGGGCTCTTCAGGATCTCGCGATCCCGTAGCCTTCACAGAGTGCTGCTTACTCCATTTGTTGAACGGATTTTGTCAGACGAAATAAACCATGTGTTAGCCTTTAGCAGATTCTTGCTCAATTATAGGTAAAATGTGCATCACCTGGAAATCTTCAAGGCTTGTGGTGGCTTTGGAATGCATTTGCTTATCAAAACTAGGGGCTCCCTGGATATCATCCACCTCTTTCAAAAGCTTATGAATACCACTGAGATCCTGTTTGACTTTTGCAGCAGCTCTTTCGAATGCTTCATCCTGTACGTGGAAGATCAAATGTTATTTCTGAAACGACAATGATTGTTTCATAATTAAGTTAACATGCGCACGTCAAAATCTCCATCAAGGTTCTTCATGGGGGGGCTCCATGTCATCATTTTTTTATTCCTTGCTTACAATCGTGCTTAGCAGCGACCTCTGTGACATCCTTTTGTTTCCCCTGGTCAGAAGTCTGCTCAGCATTCTCAACAGAGGCCTCCATTGGGTGTGAAGGTGCCCCGAGGTCAGATAGATGTATGTCGTCCACTCCTGGAAATATTCCATCGTGTTTTTTCTTTAAAAAATACATGTTAGTCTGGGGTGTTTTGATAGTAAACTAAATTAGAAAAAAACTTGTACACGTAAATTTCCAATTATATATACTAATCTCATAATTCTAGGCTTACCTTCAATTCTTTGATGAGGTCCTCCGTGAGCTTGCCATTTGTACGGTACGCCTAAGGCACTCATCCATTTTCTTTTCAAGGGTGCATATCCTATGGTTTTGTTCTGTACCGGATTCCCGCACGAGGGAGGCAACTTCTTGCAAATCAATCAATACACGTCTGACGAGTACCTTAATCTGAGACTTTGAAACAGTTAGAATCATATAACTTCATACTAGTTGGAATGTTACAATATATATTTGTGCCTTATGTAACTCATTTACCTGAGCGCCAGTCTTCGGTTTGGCCAGCGTACCATCTCGTGCTGGAATGAAAGTCCTCATCAGGTCCTCAACATACTGCAGTTTAGTGTCATTAGTATGATTTAGAAAATATATATGTTACATAATCCAGGCAATGTGCTGACATTTTACCTCTCCAACTACCAGATAATTATTCTGGATTATATTGTCAACCTTTTTTGCCTTCTCCTCGCTCCAGTTCTGGATCAGCGGCCTTAACCTTGATTCATACGAGATGCTAGAGTCCAATTGGTGCACTCTGAACTTCTCGTAGTACCATGTCTGCATGACAACAAAAGCATTTTACAAACATTCCTGTACATTATGTAATGTATGTTAGGTAACTGATAATTGTATTACTACGAATTACCTGCAGCAGTGGTAGATTCCCCTCCAGAATTGCCTCACCATTTACAAAATTCTTCACTCTATCCATAAGATAGTCAAGCGTTAGCTGTCCAAGATTTGTGCCCTTTATCGTCTCAACGTTTCTAACAATCCCGATATATTTGTTATCCACATACTCCTCTTTTATTCGGCATACATATTTGCCTATGGTGTACAACACAAATGGCCTGACAAAATTTGGTGTGCTGTCGACTTTCATCTTGGCTAGCAATCCTTTGAAAGTTATTTTGGTGTCATTACGGTCTTTCAGTTTCTTCCACAACTCCATATTATCATCAAGATTTGAAGGGACGTGCTTCTTCCCATGGCAGGGCATGCCTGTTATATGCGATACATCTTCTAGTGTGATCCTACATGGTCTCCCATTGATGATAAAGGCATCCTGCTCTGCATCATATGAATTAGCGATGGCCAGACAGAGTACACGTCTAATTTTGATGCTAGGTGTCTTGAGAAGTCCACCTAGTCCTATCAACTGGATGTACATCCTTTGCTGCGTGTTTAATCCATTTATGAACTCCTCATATGGCGGCAAAGAAGCATCCTGGGTTCAATGGATGTGCAAGTGTGATTAGATTCAGCATGATATACAATTTAAACACTCATATAGACGAATACAGCTTATATATACCAACATAAAAATTATGCTCTATGCTACTGCATGAGGTACAAGCATGCCGAGTTCCATGTATGTGCAAATACTATCATGTGATTCAGCTTGGTTATGTTTGAACGGTCATCTAAGGTAATCTCCATTGCAAGGCACTTATTTGAAATAAAATAAAGATTGGAAAATAAAAAACTATCCAACCGTGGTCAACTCTAGGCGCTAATCATGGTCAGTAGTATGGAATTAAAACATGGGCCATCGATGCCTTCCATGACTCGTGCGGAAGGAAAAAAAGAAGGCAAGCGCCCGCTGCACTAATTGGCATCGACAAGACCAGACGCTAAGATTTAGCCTGGAATTAATCAATGAACTGCCAATCTGGTAGGAAACAAATCCTAGCGCCCTCCCCTAACGCCCCCAACTTAATTTGTTTAAAAACATGCTGAGTTACATGAATATGCAAACAACGAGTGGGGTCGTAGCAAGAGATCATGGGAGGAAGATCGTGGCACGAAAAATAGCAGCGGCTGAGATCGTGGGGAGTTACCAGAGGATTCATGTTTGGCTCCGTCATTCGGTCTTGCTGGATTCCTGGGTTTCTCCGTCCTTCTGTCTTGCTGGTTTGGGCGGCGCAGAAGGACGAACTATGATCTACGAGGTTCCAAAGGATCCCTATTTATAGGGATCGTAACAACCCGGGCATATATCTACGTATAGATTTCTTTGGTTGGAGGAAATCAAGGGAGGGGACCCACCTGGTTGAATATTAGGGGGGGGAGCGTGGAGAGTTTAACAAAGGTAAGTTATGGTTTAAAAAAACCAAGGTAAGTTGCGTAACAACACGTAGGTCTCCTGAGAATCACGATTATCAAAAAGATATCGTTCCCGTTTCTTTGAAAATCAGCCAAAAGAACTGGACCGCTTTTATTATTGCTTATAGGTAGTTCACTGGACCTCTTTTAGGATGAAAACTGGTTCTAAAGTCAACTAAGATTGAGTCTTCACACGTCAAGTATTTTACTCTCTTGTGAAGCTATTTTATTGCCCATCCGATCTTGCATGCTCATGCTCATACCTTTTTTCCTCGTATATGTGAGACCAATTTTTGTTAATAATACTGAATCATGTCTGGTGCTGCTCAAGATGGCACGACACCATGATTTTCACTTCAGTGAGATTTCGATGAAATAACTGAATTTCATTCATTTCAGCACTCACTGCAATATTTGCCTTTCACCAAAATATTTCAGCCAAAATATTTCAGCACTTGCTGAAATTTTTCTGAAACTTCTAACTAGCGATGTTAAAAAAATCTGAACCTTCTAACTAGCGATGCCAAAATATTTCAGCACTCGCTGAAATTTTTCTGAAACTTCTAACTAGCGATGTTAAAAGAATTCTGAAACTTCTAACTAGCGATGTTTAAAAAATTCTGAAACTTCTAACTAGCGATGTAATTGTTCTGAATCTTGTCCAGACTCCGACGACACTTAAATATAAATTTAAGAATTCAGTTAACCTTCCTAAGCTTCAAAAGTTCTGGTTGTAAAAAGCAAATATATGTTTCAGCGTCTCCCATGCAGACCAAATTTATTTCAAGAATAGTATTTTGGAACCAGTACTGTGAAATATTACAACTTGATTAATCCGCACTGGACTATGAACATGGCTAGGAAACCTTCTTCGGGACTAAAACCAAACCACACCCTACTCAACCGCTTCATAACCAAGTGTACACTCTAGATCTAAGAATCAACCACTGCTGGACTAACTGCTTGCATCTTCATGATCTTCAATCGCAGCTGCATCTGATAGGCTAGCAATGTACGTCTTCAGCCTTTTCATGGACTTCAATTTGTTGTAGGGCGAAGTAAGAAGGACAACAGGCAGCTCTCTTCTATAATTGTCAATGTATGCCTGCATGGGAGGATATGTTAGTATCGTTCCATATGTTTACAAAATTGACAGAATTTTAGGTGTTACTCTACGTACTTGGTCATAACGCAACATAAGATCTTCTCCCGTAAAGAATTCGATGTTCTTCAGCATGTAGAGTGCACAAGAAGAACTACAACAATTAATTCTGTTAGCACCATTTCACGTATTAACAATGAAAAACATATTTAGAAGCTAATATTGTTGACTGACTTGTCATCTTGTCTTGGCACAGGAACATGCTTTACTGTCCATTGGGTCACGTTAATGTCTTGCCATGCATGGCTTTGTGGTCCATTGATTCGCAGCGATGCTCTCAGATGTGCTTCCACCCCACGTATCTGCCAAAGTCCATGGTATGAGAAGTTGCTCACGGTTCAAGGTTAGGTATGATGCTAAATGATGTGTTATATTGAAAGACGTTTAAAATCTCACCACGTGAACCACTTGTGTTACTACGTAACTGAAAAGTGAATCAAGAATCCAAATCTCCCTCCTTCTGGGGTTTACGACCACAAGGAACCAGTGGGTGTTTGCCATGTTCGTAGGTAGAAAAACCTGGACAGCAAAGATGATTACATCAACATGCATACTGATTACAAAAATAAATGTGTTTATGTCATGGTTAGATGGTACCAGATCATGTCTGAGGTAGTTGTCTCCTTTTTTGTTCCATGACTGCCCGCCAAAGCGGCCTCGTGGCAGTTCTCTACCTTACCATCTCTTTCGAGCATAGCGACGCCGGCCACCCTCTCGATGTAAACCAGTTGCCCGTCCCTTATGTCCTTAGGATGATCATGACGCATGATCTGAATCACAACATCAACCAACTAAAACAAAATTCAAGTTAATTGTACTGTGCAAAAGAAAATTGATAAAATAATTTGGCAAATATCTTACTTCGTCACCCAACCATTTGTCACCTAAAACTCCATCTGTCATGGTGAGGCATTGCAAATTCTTCTGTAGCAGAACAATGTCATCAATTACCACCAATTGTTTATCAAGATCTGAGGTGTTGACAATTTCGGCCACGTGATTCTGTCAAAACTTGTCAAGGTCGGTCTCCAGCCTCGAAGCACCTGTGTCTGTATCTTTAAAAATGCTTGCACAGTTTTTCCTCTTTGTATTCTTTGTGTCCTTGGAATCGTTGGTAGACTCCGATGGAGTCCTGTTTTTCTTTCTCTTCTTATCACTATCGTACAGAACATAATCTTCATTGCACAATAATGAAGATGCCAGTCTTTTTCAGATGCTCGTACGAGTTGGTAGCATGGAATCAACCACACTATCTTGTCGCTGCTTTGCTAAAGAATCATCATAGTTGTCCTCATCAACTGGGAAGACATGGGTCTCTTCCGCCTCCCTTATTGCCTTAGCCTTGGCAGACCGGTGTTTGCTTTTGGTACCTGCCTCTCCCCCCACCTCAATACTGACATCTTCATCATCTTGATCTCTTCTTTCTTCAGCCTTTCGCACATTCTCATTGTGCCTCAAATTCAGAGGATCCTGTGATTCAAAATAAAGCACTTGTTAGCTTGCAATCTGAGCGAAATAAAAAAACTAAACCAGTTAACTGTAAAATGTGCATCACCAGGAAAGCTTCAAGGCTTGTGGTGGCTTTGGAATGCTTTCGCGAATCGAAACTCGGAGCACCCTGCGAAGCATCCAGCTCTTTATAAAGCTGTGAAACATTCTTGAGACTCTCCTTGCAAGCTGCAGAAACAGCTCTGTCTTCTTCATCCTAAACGTGGAAGATCATATGTTAGCTACGAATCTGCATTAACTTAAAACAAAATCAGTTAGATGTGAAATGTGTATCACCATGAAAGCTTGAAGGCTTGTGGTGGTTTTTGAATGCTTTCGCGATTGCAAACTAGGAGCAGGCTACAAATCTTCAACTACGTTCTTCATGGGGGCATCCATGTTATCTTTTTGTATTCCCTTAGCAGAAATGCCTTTGGCAATGACCTCCGTGTCTTTTTTTTGTTTTTGCTGGTGAGTAGTATTCTCTTCTGGGACCTCCATTGGGTCCGCAGGTACTCCCAGGTCAGATAGCTGTATGTCCTCTACTCCTGGGCGATCAGCATCAAATATTGCATAGCGGTGGTTCATTAAAAAATGTGTTAGTGTGGAGAGTAATGATAGTAAAAATATTTATAGAAACTCATAATGGTATACTTACATTGAATTCTATGATGAGGTCATCCGTGCGTCTGCCATTCGCAAGTGTACGCCTAAGGCACTCATCCATTTTTTTTCAAGGGTGCTCATCCTATCAAATTGTTGTGCACTGGCTTCCCGCACAATGGAGGCAACTTCTTTCAAATCAGCCAATACACGGCCCATGAGTGCCTTATCCTGCAAATTACAAGCAGTTAGAAGCATATGACTTCGATTGTACTTGCAAAGTTACAATATATATTTGTGTCTGATGTTCATCATTTACCTGACCGTCAGTCTTTGGTTTGACCGGCGTCCCAACTGGTGGCGGATTGAAAGGCCGCAGCAGGTCATTGACATACTGTATGTTAGTGTCGTTAGTATCATTCAAAACATATGATAGATAATCCAGGCACACAGTACTAACACTTTACCTCTCCAACCCCTATATAATTTTTGTTGATTATGTTGTCAACCTTCTGTGCCTTCTCGTCACTCCAGTTTTGGATCAGCGGCCTTAACCTTGATGCATACGAGATGGTAGAGTCCAATTGGTGCACCCTCCACTTCTCGTAGTACCACGTCTGCATTACAACAAAAACAACTTAGAAAATTTTCCATAAAATTAAATGTATTGTATGTTAATAATGATTGTATTACTTGCAGCAATGGTAGGTTTCCCTTCAGATTTGCTCCACCATTTACAAATTTCCTGACGCTAGTCATAAGATGGTCAAGTGTAAGCTGTCCAAAATTGGTGCTCTTTATTGTCTCAACGTTTCTAACAATCCCAAGGTATCTGTTGTCCACATACTGCTGTGTTTTCGGGCATACATATTTGCCTATGGTGTACAAGACAAATGGTCTGACAAATTAGGTGTGATGTTGCCTTTCATCTTGGCTAGCAATCCTTTCAAAGTTACTTTTGTGTCATTGGGGTCTTTTAGTTCCTTCCACAACTCCAAAGTATCGTTGTGATTTGAAGAGACGTGATTCTTCCCCATGCAGGGCAGGCCTGTTATATGCTCCACATCTTTTAGTGTGATGCTACATGGTCTCCCATTAATTATAAAGGCATCCTACTCTGCATCATATGAATAAGCGATGGCCTGGCACAGTAGACGTCTCATTCTCATGCCAGGAGTCTTGAGAAGTTCACCCAGTCCAATCAACTTGATGTACGTCAGTTGTTGTGCGTTTAATTCTTTTATGAACTTCTTGTATTGCAGCAATGAAGCAACCTGAGTTCCCTGAATGTACAAATAGTGTGATTAGATTCTGTATGGTATTCATTTAAACACACATAGAACCGACTAGATCTAATCTATGCCAATATCAAAATTGTGCTCTACAGTACTGCATGAAATTATAGAGCTTCTAGGCCATAGAATGAACAACAGGCATAGAAAAACAAGCTATCTCTGTCGGCAAATTGACTGATAATAGTATAGATTTTTAGTACAAAGAGCAGACTTTGTTCTATGTACACTACTAAAGTTTCAGGCGTCACGCTTACGAAAATAATTGCATACATGATCACAAGATCAATAGTTTATAGATAATCACCATACTAGGAATGTAACATGTGATCCTACTGTCCATCTTTCTCTTTAGTTTTCTCCTTTATTTCTCGTCAACCTAAAATTTAATATAGTACATACATTTGATGTTCTCAATGCCAAATAAGTGAGGCGTGCAACTTACGTACAAAACTACTTTGTATTCTGTCTACCGCGTATTTGATCAGGCATTTAGGAGTACTACGATTATTTTGTTGATTCGGTTGCTGGTTTTAAACAAAGTTGAATTACTAGTCCTTCCTTTCCATATCGTTGCACGTAGAACTTTCCAGCACGAAAATTAGCGCAAGTTTCATTACAGAGAGAGGCATTCATGACTAAAAACTAAGAGAGGAAGGTATCCACGATCTCCCTTAAGTTTTGCTAAAGCACATGTAGATGTGCTCTAAGTATTGCTTATCTAAGTCCTATGTCATTGATTTTATGCTAAGATTCGTGCAAGCCTTTCTAGACACACCAATCTCCCTTCGGTAAAATAGGGATAGCTCGTTTTGGCTGTAACTAAACGAGATCAAAAAGAAGTGCACCGTAAATAATGGGATTGCATGCAGACTTGGGAAGGAGGGTGTATACACAATACAAGGATCTCGATCGTTACCGGAGGATTCTCTCGATGGTGACCGTCTCCATTGCCGTTCGCTTTCATCTTTTGATTTGCCGGCTTCTCCGACGTGCCCTTCTCTTTCGTCAGCTTCTCTGACGTTCCCTTCTCTTTCATCTCAGGATTCGCCGACGCAGGCTTTGAAGATGACGGCTCCGTCGGCTTCACCGACCTGGGAGCTACTTTGGGCGGCGTGGGGTGGTAATTCGGTGTAGTCATGGAAGGCTAGGTATGGGAGGCGTGGGGTGGGAGGCGTGGGGTGGAAGTATACGATCTATGTCGTGAAAAGCTTCATATTTATAGGGGATTCTCTAACAACCGATCACAAGGAAATATTGGGAATTTGGGATCTCACGAAGAGGTAGTTTTAGATCACGTAATGTTTATGTATAAGGGATTCTCTAACAACACACCACAAGGAAATATTGTGAATTTGGGATCTCACAAAGAGGTAGTTTTAGATCACATAAAGTTTTTTTTAGCTATTTTTTTATTTGTAGAATTTTTTAGCAAGTTTAGATCAGTAATCTCAACCGTGAAGCGTTTGGGCTTCTTGTGCTTTCTTATACGGGACTATGGGTGAGCCCATTTTAAATGTGAACATGACAAAGGAAGCGAGGACTCCAACAGGCGGGACGAGCCCCGTCCCAATTATTTAGGACAGGCATGCGCGAGGGCGCTTCGTCCTCACTGCCACGATTCTCCAAAAACGGTTCCTCTGCCTCTGCGTGCTCTCGATTCCCTCTTCCTCTGCGTCGCCCACTCTCCCAACAATCTGGCTTCTGGAACGGTGAGTTCTCCTTCCTGTCAATTTTGTTAGTAGTTCTCCAGTAGCAGCACATATGATGGCCTTCTTCTTGTCAATTTCTTGTTCTCCTGCTTCTTTATTTTGTGCGCACAGATTCATCTGCCTGCAACATGTAGTCCGTTGCCTTATGAGAATTTTGCACACAGATTCATCTGCATGCAACATCTAGTCCGTTGTCTTGTCAATTTCTTGTTTTTCTCCTGCTTCTTTAGTTTGTACACACAATTTCATCTGCATGGGCGATGAACAATTCATAGATACATGTTTATTCTTGATTGTTGATGCAGTTGTTTAGATAAATATTTCAAGAGCATAAATTTTGATTGTTAATTCGCATATACTCCCTCCGCAAGGAAATATAACAACTTTTGGTTCACTACTTTAGTGATTTATTTACAGAGGGAATACTTGTTTAGTTTAAATTGTTCATGCACTTGTTTACATAAACTTTCAATAGCGCCAGAATTCCTATACTATCTGCCGTCATATTCATCTCGGCTTATTGTTATCATGTTATTGTCATGCTTCATGTCTTATACTGGTTTCATCAATTATAGTCCTTCGGCATGGCGTTTGAGAATGATTATGATGCTAGGGCAGATGGAAATACCGAAATTTGTGTGAAGTACACGAACAAGGCTAGCTGTGTTGAGTACTGTATTGGCAGATTCAAATACTGGCTGCGGAACGACGACCAGAAGATAGTTGCAATGGATGTGGAGTACACCTGGCCTCGTGGTCCGACACAGATGGCGGCCGTGGTCCAGTTATGCGTTGGCATCTACGTCCTCGTGTACCACATAAGCGTTGCTGATGAGCACTGCGGCCTACTTGCCACCTTCCTGCTCGACGAGGAGTACACCTTTGTTGGGGTGGACATCAACAATGACAAGAAAAAACTCAAGCATGTTGGTTTGGTGGTACAAAACTTTGTGGATATCCAGAATATGTGGAGAGTGCCTGATCCAGTGACGATTAAGCCAAAGTATGGCTTGGCTGACTACGATGGTTCCATCATCCACCACAGCTACAACAAGATGAAGGACGCTCTCACAGAAGATGACCACCATATATGGGCAGAAGTGCCCTTGCCCTTGAAGAACATCTATTATGCTTCCATGGACGCGTATGCCACCTACGACGTATACAGGCGGTTGGTGAACTTCCAGAAGGGGTTCGAGAGTCAGCGCCAGCATCTCGCCAAACCATCTAGGCGGTCAAAGAAGTCCGGAAGGAAGAATGAATCAACCTAAAATGTTTCTTCTATTTATCTAGCTGATAGTCTGTAAACTTTATTATACTGCTAGTAAGTCGTAAGTTCAAATTTCCTGCAAGTTGAATCATCCTTTATTCTAGCTGTCTTGCCTAATTTGATCCACGTTCACGAGATATTATACTTAAGACATTTATTTTGTTTCGGTTTCGCTAGCTATGATACAGAATGCGATAGCCATTTTTACCAAAAGATTATTTCAGATTTATAATGAATACACAGAATGCAATAGCCATTTTTACCAAAAGATTGTTTCAGATTTACAATGAATACTGTTCTCAACTGGGTTTGAATAGAGAAGTTGTATTTTTTAATTGCATAGAGAAAGTTCATTTTTTTAATCAAAAGAAGGGTCGCCCCCTCTGATTTTCCATTAACAGAAACCACATGGTCTTTCAAGCCCCTGATACAAACTACAGCTAGAAACTAAAGTAATCAACTAGCAGCACAAATCATACATGGTAGCAAGCCCAGCCAGACTTAACATGAAGGTCCAAAAAATAAAACTAAGGCAGAGATGCGCAGGCGACACCGCAGTACCCTGTGACTCCACACTTGCGATGAACTGTACAATTCACCTGCTACATGCTCTAGCGTGCGCATATAGACCATCATCACCTCTTTGCTCCCAACATCAGCACCTCTTTGTTTACCACCTTCATCTCCAATATAGACCATCCCATGATCCACAAGCAAATTAGCTAAACAAGAATCATAAGATCACTACCATTTATTTTGTAATCTCACATTATTCCTGCATTGCCAAAGAGTCAAGAACACAACTGATGCCCTTCCCGCATCTCCTACGCAAACACTCATAGGTAGTTCTACCATCTTAACTCCATGATTTAAAATATTAATAAAACCCCCTTAACGATTCCATTTGCATTACCATCGTTCATGATTATAGCCAGCGAAACAGAAGCCAATAAAGCAACCACCTGTGAAAGACCTATTTTGAGTCCTGAATAGGGCCGAACCCTAGCATTTACTCTAACTGCAACATGTCCTCCTCTCATAGTTATCATCACCCAAGACATAATGAAGACGTAACCCCATAGATGCATAACTGCTATCAAAATAGTTTTCGCACTATACCTAGTGTAAAGGACACTCTTGCGTTGTCGTGCTACATTTGTGGCTCCTCGGTCAGCATGTTCATAACCACCTCGATCTGAAGATCTTCACGGGTGGTGGTCTTGAAACCGAAAAGAACGGCTTTATGAACCTTAAGCTCTTCACTGTCAACAAAATCACTCCATCCCTTGCCGAAGATGATGCGGCCATCATCACACTTGTGGTACTTGACCAGCATCAAACTGTCCTTGCACAGCCGAATGCCAGCAAGCCCATCTCCCGGTATCTCCCCATCTCCTGGGGTCTTCAGGGCGTCGACAACTTTCACCGGTAATTGATACATTTCCAACGTATCTATAATTTGTGATTGCTCCATGCTATATTATCTACTGTTTTGGACTATATTGGGCTTCATTTTCCACTTTTATATTATTTTTGGGACTAACCTATTAACCGGAGGCCCAGCCCAGAATTGCTGTTTTTTTGCCTATTTCAGTGTTTCGGATAAACAAAATATCAAACGGAGTCCAAACAGAATAAAATCTTCGGAAACGTGATTTTCTCACCGAACGTGATCCAGGAGACTTGGACCCTACTGCAAGGGATCAAAGAGGTGGTCACGAGGGTGGGAGGCACCCCCCTAGGGCGCGCCCCCTGCCTCGTGGGCCCCTCAGTGCTCCACCGACGTACTCCTTCCTCCTATATATACACACATACCCCAAACGATCAGAACAGGAGCCAAAACCCTAATTTCACCGCCGCAACTTTCTGTATCCACGAGATCCCATCTTGGGGCCTGTTCCGGAGCTCCGCCGGAAGAGGTCCGTCATCACGGAGGGCTTCTACATCATCCTAGCCCCTCCGATGAAGTGTGAGTAGTTTACCTCAGACCTTCGGGTCCATAGTTAGTAGCTAGATGGCTTCTTCTCTCTCTTTAAATCTCAATACAAAGTTCTCCCCCTCTCTTGTGGAGATCTATTCGATGTAATCTTCTTTTTGCGGTGTGTTTGTTGAGATCGATGAATTGTGAGTTTATGATCAAGTCTATCTATGAATAATATTTGAATCTTCTCTGAATTCTTTTATGCATGATTGGTTATCTTTGCAAGTCTCTTCGAATTATCCGTTTGGTTTGGCCAACTAGATTGGTAGTTCTTGCCATGGGAGAAGTGCTTAGCTTTGGGTTCGATCTTGCGGTGTCCTTGCCCAGTGACAGAAGGGGCAGCAAGGCACGTATTGTATCGTTGCCATCGAGGATAACAAGATGGGGTTTATTTCATATTGCATGAATTTATCTCTCTACATCATGTCATCTTGCTTAAGGCGTTACTCTGTTTTTAACTTAATACTCTAGATGCATGCTGGATAGCGGTCGATGAGTGGAGTAATAGTAGTAGATGCAGAATCGTTTCGATCTACTTGTCACGGACGTGATGCCTATATACATGATCATGCCTAGATATTCTCATAATTATGCACAATTCTATCAATTGCTCAAGAGTAATTTTTTCACCCACCGTAGAATACTTATGCTCTTGAGAGAAGCCACTAGTGAAACCTATGGCCCCCGGGTCTATTCTCATCATATCAATCTCCATCACTTTTATATTATTTTGCTATTTACTTTGCTTCTACTTTTTACTTTGCATCTTTATATCAAAAATACCAAAAATATTCTATCTATCGGATCTCACTCTCGTAAATGACCGTGAAGGGCTTGACAACCCCTAATCGTGTTGGTTGCGAGTAGCTATCGCTTTGTGTAGGTACGAGGGACTTGAGCGTGGGCTCCCACTGGATTGATACCTTGGTTCTCAAAACTGAGGGAAATACTTACGCTACTTTGCTGCATCATCCCTTCATCTTCGGGGGAAACCAACACAAGCTCAAGATGTAGCAAGAAGGATTTCTGGCGCCGTTGCCAGGGAGTCTATGCAAAAAGTCAATATACCAAGTACCCATCACAATTCCTATCTCTCGCATTACATTATTTGCCATTTGCCTCTCGTTTTCCTCTCCCCCAATTCACCCTTGCCGTTTTATTCGCCCTCTCTCTCTCTCTATCCTCCCTCTCTGTTTGCCTTTCTTGCTTGTGTGTCAGTTTGTTTGCCTGCTTGTCGTTATGTCTGAAACTAGGGAAGTTATCACCAATTTGGGCGATAACAATATCATGGAAAATTCTGATACTCCTGCTAAAGAACCTACCATCTTTCATACAAAGAAATTCCGTGTTGGTAGTGGTAATATTATTGGAAAAGGAGTTATTCAAGATTTCTTTACTTGTGCCGGTGCTTTACCTTCTATGGGTAGTTCTATCCTTCACAGAACTAGTAGTCTTGCGGACGCTATTGCCATGCCTATAGTAGAACTTGAAAGACAATTCATGCACATGCATCCTTCTATACAAAGGATTTTTCTGGAATTTTCTAATATTGAGCATTCTTCTGTTAAGCGTACCGCTACTATCTTTTTGGCTCATGAGTTTAGATTCATAATAAGAGAAGCCAAAGAAATCTTTGCGCATTATAGGGTGGACGCTCGCCGTCCTCCCATAGAGGCTATCCTCTTTGATCAAGAAGAAATAATGCGTTTTCAATCTCTAGATTATGTTGCTTTCAATGAAAATCTTAGAAGAAAGGTTCCTACCAATGTTTTAGTTGATAGAATTTCTGATCTTAATGATGATTTGGCTATTCGAAATAATGAACTAGGATATTCTCTTGAATATAGGCTCACAAAGTTCTGTCAAAAGAATGCTTATAATGATGAATTGGTGGTGCATTATGAAGGACCAAAGGAGGAACCTATACCTCCCAAGGTTGATCTTGGGGATTTTTGTCCCGTTAAATTTAGTCCTTTTGATTACATTTGCTTGCCTCAAAGAAAACTTGCTGCCGAACGTAGAGAATATGAAATGAGTTTCACAGATCTATCTTATTACTATGGAAATACCTAGATCTATTCTTGCTCGTTATGCCTAGCTAGGGGCGTTAAAATGATAGCGCTTGTTGGGAGGTAACCCAATTTTATTTTTATTCCTTTCTTTTCACTCCTGTTTAGTAATAAATAAATTATTTAGCCTCTGTTTTGGTTGTGTTTTTTGTTTAATTAGTGTTTGTGCCAAGTAGAACCGTTGGGAAGACTTGAGGAAAGTCTTGTTGAACTTGCTGTAAAAAACAGAAACTTTAGCGCTCACGAGAACTGCTGTCATTTTTATTTGAAGAGTGCTATTTAGTTAATTATTTTTGAATATGATTAATATATAAATTCCTCACGTCCGGAAATTTATTTTAGAATTTTTGGGGTTCCATATTTTGCGCTATCTACAGATTACTACAGACTGTTCTGTTTTTGACACATTCTGTTTTTCGTGTGTTGTTTGCTTATTTTGATGAATCTATGGCTAGTAAAATAGTTTATAATTCATAGAGAAGTTGGAATACAGTAGGTTTAACACCAATATAAATAAATAATGAGTTCATTACAGTACCTTGAAGTGGTCTTTTGTTTTCTTTCGCTAACGGAGCTCACGAGTTTTCTATCTTGAGTTTTGTGTTGTGAAGTTTTCAAGTTTTGGGTGAATTCTTTTGATGGATTATGGAACAAGGAGTGGCAAGAGCCTAAGCTTGGGGATGCCCATGGCACCCCCAAGATAATCCAAGGACACCAAAAAGTCAAAGCTTGGGGATGCCCCGGAAGGCATCCCCTCTTTTCGTGCACTTCCATCGGTAATTTACTCGGAGCTATATTTTTATTCATCAACATGATATGTGTTTTGCTTGGAGCGTCTTGTATTATTTGTGTCTTTATTTGTTAGTATGCCACAATCATCCTTGCTGTACACTCCTTTTGAGAGAGCCATACATGAATTAAAATTTGATAGAATACTCTATGTGCTTCACTTATATCCTTTGAGCTAGATAATTTTTCTCTATGTGCTTCACTTATATCTTTTGAGCGTTATAATTTTGCTCTATGTGCTTCACTTAGATCTTTTAGAGCACGGTGGTGGATTCGTTTTAAAGAAACTATTGATCTCTCATGCTTCACTTAAATTAATTTGAGAGTCTCTTAATAGCATGGTAATTTGCCTAATAATAATATGCTTGGTATTCAAGATTTGTGAAACTTTCTTTTGAGTGTATTGAATAATAAGAAAAGATTGAAGCATGATAATTGTTTTGAGATATGGAGGTGATAATATTAAAGTCATGCTAGTTGAGTAGTTGTGAATTTAAAGAATACTTGTGTTGAAGTTTGTGATTCCCGTAGCATGCACGTATGGTGAACCGTTATGTGATGAAGTCGGAGCATGATTTATTTATTGATTGTCTTCCTTATGAGTGGCGGTCGGGGACGAGCGATGGTCTTTTCCTACCAATCTATCCCCCTAGGAGCATGCGCATAATACTTTGCTTTGATAACTTCTAAATTTTTGCAATAAGTATATGAGTTCTTTATGACTAATGTTGAGTCCATGGATTATACACACTCTCACCCTTCCACCTTTGCTAGCCTCTCTCATACCGCGCAACTTTCGCCGGTATCATACACCTACCGTATCCTTCCTCAAAACAGCCACCATACCTACCTATTATGGCATTTCCATAGCCATTCCGAGATATATTGCCATGCAACTTTCCACCATCTAGTTCATCATGACATATCCATCATTGTCATATTGCTTAGCATGATCATGTAGTTGACATAGTATTTGTGGCAAAGTCACCATTCATAATTCTTTCATACTTGTCACTGTTGATTCATTGCATATCCCGGTACACCGTCGGAGGCATTCATATAGAGTCATACTTTGTTCTAGTATCGAGTTGTAATCATTGAGTTGTAAATAAATAGAAGTGTGATGATCATCATTCAATAGAGCATTATCCCAAAAAAGGCCAAAGAAAAAAAGAAGACCCAAAAAAATAAATAAATAAAAAGGGGCAATGCTACTATCCCTTTTTCCACACTTGTGCTTCAAAGTAGCACCATGATATAGCAAGTCTCATATATTGTGCTTGAAAGTAGCACCATGCACTACTGGAATCAGCTACTTTGCCATCTGCCGGCTAGCCGACGGCAAAGAAGCTCTTTGCCATCAGCTACCGAAAAGCAGACGACAAAGAAATGGCAGATGGTAAAACATGCCTTTGCCATCAGCCGGCTCTTTGCCGTCAGCCAGCAGACGGCAAAGAAACTTTGACGTCCGTTGGCTGGCGGACGGCAAAGGGAGATAATGGCGGATGGCAAACATAGGCGGACGACAAAGAAGGGCCTAACTAACGGCCCCATCCCCCTGCCCGTTACTCTCTGTTCTCTCCTCTCCTCCCCGACGCCCCGCACCCACCGCTGCCCGGCGCCGCTGCCGCCCCCGCCCCGCCACCAGGCGCTGCCCCCGCCCCCACCCCACCCGCCGACACCCCGCCACCCGCCGCCGCCCCCGCCACTGCTCCCGCCGCCCGGCGCCGCCCCAGCCGCCCGGCGCCGCCCCCGCCACTGCTCCCGCCGCCCGGCACCGCCCCAGCCGCCCGGCGCCGCCCCCGCCACTGCTCCCGCCGCCCGGCACCCCCCTGTCACCGCCCCCGCCGACCGTCCCATTGCTCCAGTGAGGGACTACTTCTTTTTTTCTTTCTGTTTTTTCATTTTTTTGCTATTAATTGTTAGTGCTAGATTGTGTTAGTGTTAGTGTTAGAAAAGACTTAGAAGAAGTAGAAGTAGTAGAAGAAGTAGAAGAAGAAGAAAAGAAAAGAAGTAGAAGAAGAAGAAAGGAAGAAAAGAAAAGAAGTAGAAAAAAGATGAAAAAAGAAGAAGAAAAGAAGTAGAAGAAGTAGTAGAAGAAGAAGACCCCGACACGCCACCCCGACACCCCGGCACGACAGCCCGACCCCGACCCCCGACACCCCGACCGCGACACGCCACCCCCGACACCCGGGCCCGACACCCCGACCCCGACCCCCGACACGCCAACCCGTACACCCGACCTCCAATCGCTCTCCTGACCGCCAATCCCTCCACACCCGATCTCCTCTCCCCCCCCCCCCCCTACTTAACCCCTCTCTTCATCTACTCCGTATCCATCCCACCCCACTCCGACCGCCCTGACACCTGACCTCCGCTACACCCCGACACCCCGACACCGACACCCCCACACCCCGACCCCACCACCCTGCCCTGACACCGACCCCGCTGACCCCGACACCCCGACCCCCCGACCCCGAAACAGCACCCCGACACCGACACGGCACCCCGACCCCCGACACCTCCCGAAAAGGTGTTCTTTGGCCTTCCAGAGGCCGACGGGGTCATATATTTGTGAATTATTAGTTAGGTCATATATTCTTCGATTTTGTTATGAAAAACATCATATATAATTGTGTTGACCGGGTAGCTTTAAATGTGCAGTTGTTTCATCGCTGCGAGGTTTGGTGTTCGACGACCTCGCCGTGCGTCTGACGAGCTCTGCCCCTTCATTCGTGGGTGAGCACAAATGACATGTCCTCCTCCCCCATTAATTATTTGCTCTATTCTGATGAAACTTGATAGCTAGCTATATATGTGTCTTGAATCATCAGTATGCGTAACCAATATGTGTCTCCCGTTCGAAAGCGTCATAGTTATAAATATGCATGCATTTGCATATTTATAACCTTGATTCTTTCGAATTGTCCAACGCTATCCATGGAAAGCCCGAGTATGTGTAGATTGGGTTCGTTTTCCCATATGCTTTGCTCCGGATCCGACGCATAAATTTCGTTAGTGCCTCCCCTGTTGTTCTCCGGGTACACATCCTCTCTGTTTATTGCAGAGACGTGTATCAGGAGAACAATGGGGAGGTTCTGCTGAAATTTTGCGTCGGACCCGGAGCATAGCATGGGAAAATGAACCCAATCTACACATACACGGGTGGGATTAGGACCTATCATTACCTATTAGAGTGTAGGTTGCATGAACGTAATAAAATTGACAAAGTAGATCAATTGATGAATATATACATGGTGAATTACATATATAATTGTTGTGTGTCCAGTAGCTCTGAAAGTCAAGATGAGTGATCGTGCGTGGATGTATACCGGTCACACTGGTCAGAACAAATGGAGTGCTGAATGGTTCACAAAAACCAAGGGGTTTGTGCAAGCCGCATTTGCAAATGGCCAAAAGAAAACCTGGTGCCCCTGTTTCCGGTGCGGCAATTGCGAAAAGAAGACAGAGGCTGAAATGGGAAAACACCTGCAGAAGAGTGGTTTTACGCCCGATTATACGGTGTGGACATTTCATGGTGAGTCTGCCCAACGTGACCGAGCTGAGGTGGATCGTCGTTGCACCGACGAGCATGGTACCGGGATGGAAAACATGGTGCAAGACTATGATGATGCTCGGGATTCAGACGAGGAGATGGAGGAATCTGCAAAGGCCTTCAATGAAATGTTGGAGTCTTCAAAACGTCCGCTCCACGAGCACACTGAGCTTTGTCAGTTGGATGCCATCTCACAAGTAATGGCTCTGAAGGCTCAGTTCAACTTGGGCAGAGAATGCTATGATGCAATTATGACAGTATTTGGATGCTTTCTACCCAAAGGCCATGTAATGCCTGCAAACCTGTACCAGTCGGACAAAATCCTCCGATACATGCCTGTGAGAAAGGATGTGCCTTATTTAGGCTTGACTATGCGGACTTGAACTATTGTCCCATTTGCAAGTCTTCCAGGTATATTGTGGTAGACAACGGTATGGGTGAGAAGACACAGACCAAAATCCCCGTTAGTGTTCTTCGGTATATGCCAATCGTACCAAGACTTCAACGTCTTTTCATGGTCGAAGAGACGGCCAGACAGATGACATGGCACAAAACAGGAAAAAGAACCGAACTAGATGCAGATGGGAATTTGATGATGGTACACACATCGGATGGTGTTGCGTGGAAAAAGTTTGATGAATTACATGCTGACAAAGCGGCAGATCTGAGGCATCCTCGAGTCAGCATCAGCACGGATGGGTTCAGTGTGTTTGGTATGACGGCAACCCAATATAGTTGTTGGCCCGTATTTGTCTTTCCACTCAATCTCCCCCCGGACAGATTATGCAAAGAAAGAACATTTTCCTGACGTTGATAATTCCAGGACCCAACTATCCGGGAAAAAATATGAATGTGTACATGCAGCCGCTTAAGGACGAATTGCAAGAAGCCTGGGATAATGGGTTCAAGACATACGACGCCTTTAGCAAACGGAACTTCATAATGCGTGTCTGGTACATGTACTCGACGCATGACTTGCCGGCGTATGCGCTATTCGTTGGCTGGTGTGTGCATGGAAGGTTTCCGTGCCCCACATGCAAGGGAGCTCTTGAGTTTCGTTGGCTTCAGGCCGGTCGCAAGTTTTCTTGCTTCGACATGCACAGACAGTTCCTGAATCCTCGCCATAAGTTCAGGAAAGACAAGAAGAACTTCATCAGGGTAGAGTTGTCAAAAACTCTGCACCACCTGCATTGATAGTCCAACAGACCCTGGATCAGTTAAACGCTCTCGAGCCAGATCCACAATGTCCAGGGTACTTCAAGGGGTATAATACTAAGCACGCGTGGACTCACAAAACATGCTTATGGGATCTGCCTTACTTCAAAGACCTCCTTTGCCCACACAACATCGACGTGATGCACACTGAGAAGAATATCGCCGAGGCACTTTTTGGTACATTGTTCGGCATATATGGGAAGTCAAAGGATAATACTAAGGCTAGAGTCGATCTGGAGGCGCTATGTGATAGGCCGTTACAAAACATGAAAGAACCGAAAGGAAAGCAGAACTGGACGAAGCCAAAGGCATGGTTCAATCTTGGAAGGCCAGCTATGAGGGAAATTCTCTTGTGGGTGCAACAACAGTTGATGTTCCCCGATGGGTATGCAGCGAATCTAAAGAGGGGAGCGAATCTTGATAAACTGAAGATATTTGGTCTCAAGAGTCATGATTGGCACATATGGATTGAGCGGGTAATGCCGGTGATGTTGCGTGGCTTCATCCCTGAGGATGAATGGCTAGTACTGGCAGAACTCAGCTATTTCTTCCGTGTTCTTTGTGCAAAAGAACTATCGCCTGGCGTGCTAGAAGAAATGGAAGAGTTGGCGCTGGAGTTGATCTGCAAGTTAGAGAAGATCTTTCCACCGGGCTTCTTTAATCCAATGCAGCATTTGATTTTGCATCTCCCGACCGAGGCAAGATTGGGGGGGGGCCCGTGCAAAATCGTTGGTGCTACCCAACTAAGAGGATGCAGAAGACGCTTCGAGAAAAATGTAAAAATAAACGTAGAATTGAAGCATCGATGGCTGAGGCATTCATCACAGAGGAGGCGGCAAACTTCGTAATAGCGCACTACGAAGCCAAAAATCGTCATTTGCATAATCTGAAGCCTCGGTACAATGCTGACGAGCCTAAAAAGGGTGGATCCAACCTCAGCCTATTCAAAGGGAATCTCGCACCAGCTAGTGTTTCACATCCAGTATCTTTGGATAATGAAGAATGGCGGACCATTTCGTTGTATATCTTCAACAACCTGATAGAAGTGCGGCCGTACATCGAGTAAGTTCTCGGTACATTGTTTCGCAACTTCTATTTCCTTTGAACTGCTCTTATTCCTGGATATGTCATACAGTCGATACGTCGCCATATTCTCGTATGGAGCGGAGATCCAAAAGGATTCCATCGAAGAGTATGAGCTTCTTGCAAAGCAAGGAGGCGGCTATCCCGGTTTCATCTCTTGGTTCAAACAAACGTTAATTTCTATTAGACAATTTCATTTCATTCGCTAATTTGTGCATAATGCAACAATCCTTTCATATTAAACTTGTAGGCTAATTCAGAGTCTATGGACGCCGAATTGAGACAAGTCGCTAATGGTTTTGACTATAAGGTCCGTTCATTTGACAAGTACGACATCAACGGGTATCGCTTTCGTACCTATGGCAAAGAGCTATCTATGGCCGACCGAAAGTCTACAAATTGTTGTGTATCTCCTATCGGCGAAGGAGGTACCGAGTATTATGGGAGAGTTGAAGCAATTTATGAACTTCTGTTCTATGGTGAAAACCCATCGAATGTCGTAGTCTTCAAATGTTATTGGTTTCAGCCGAAGGAGACTAGAAGGACTCATGAACATATAGGGCTAGTTGAAATCAACCAAAGCACCCATTTAGATGTTCCTGATGTCTATATTACGGCTCAACAGGCGACCCAAGTATTCTATCTACCATGGGCCTGCCAAACTAGTCCAAATCTGAAAGGTTGGGATGTCGTTTATGAAGTGCCGCCACGTGCTAGACTTTCTCCCCCCAAAGGAAGAGGATTATGAACCTCACATTAACCCAGACACATATGAAGGAGAATTCTTCCAAGAGACACGTCTTTCCAAAAAGCGTTTCAAGAACCGCTATACTTCACCCCAAAACATTGAAGTAGATAGCGGCAATGAATCCGACATCACCCCAGAGGAGGAACAAGAAGAGCCGGAACAAGAAGAGGTTACTGCTGCGGATGACCTGTCAATGCTTGACCGATTACGTCAAGGTGGCCTTGCACATGTTGATGCCAATGAACCCTATGAGCCCATCATTGATTATAGTGATGATGATGATTATGCATTTATTGATGATACTGATCGAGATTATTAGTAGTGTCAGGTATTCAATTTTTTTATGTTGTACTTGATGATGATACACTTAAGTGATATACATATTATTATTCATGTCGGTACTTTTTTTTATGTTGTACTAATTTCGTTTATTCTTTGTCATGGCAGGTGTTGAAAGATGGTGGGCACTGGTCGGGAGCGCGCCGAGGCCCCTTCCTCGCCGCCGCCCCCAGCTGTTTCACCCGAGCACGTGACTGCTATGGTGGACTCATCTGAGGAGGAGGCTGCACGGACTTCGGTCCACGAGCCTCCGGTCCACGGGTCTTTGGCCCACGAGCCTCGGGTCGACGGGCCTTCGACCCACGAGACTTGGGCCCACGAGACCCCGAAGGAGCACACGTGTGGATGGGGTACCTGGTCGGGTCAGCCTGAGGAGCCGAGTGGCGACGCTGATGATGGCGGGGAGCCGAGTGGCCATGCTGATGATGGCAGGGAGCCGACTGATGAGGAGGGGGAGGAGGGGGGCAACGTCTACCAGCGTGGTGCTACACGGCTCCCATCCGTGCCGGCGACCCGCGAGCAGAGGTGGTTGATTTTCCCTGATGGGGAGAGGTAAGTGCATTTAATCTTTTTGTACCTTCTGCATTCACGTTTCTTCAAATAACTGATGTGTTGGCCTTGTCATGCTGCAGGGGTTGGGACCACCATGAAAGTGTCCGCCGGCCCAACTCCGTCCTTGGAGTTCTGATTCGGCAAAACTTCCCGGGGTTTGTCACGTTGCCTGGTGAGGGTCGGCTTCTAGAGGTTGGATTGACTTGGGAGCACTACTTGGCTGCCCCGGCCCCGCCGGGTGAGATTATCGACGGTGTCTTGTGCAAGACGAGGGCAGACGTCGTGATCAGAAAGTTCTGGGTAATTGCTCCTTTACACAATTAAAAATCTTCAACTAGCTAGTTATTAATTGTACTAATCAATATTGTCTCATTTGATTGCAGACATTCTACAGGTGTGAGGAGGGATACGAGGAGGAGGCGGATCATGTTATCCACAAGGAGTGCAAGCACCTACTTCAGAACTTACGGCATGAGGTTCGAGTGCAGGCTGTTCGAGACTACTACGCCAGGTGTGGTATCAAGAAGCCCAAGCAGGAGTGCCGCGATAAGTTCTTGAGTAAGGAGAAGTACATGAAGGTAATTCTTAAGGCCTTGTACTTACTTCCTTCATTTAGTAATTCATAGCCGTAGCGCTCAAGTTTCTATTTGCTAACTTAGGCCCCTCCGAGATGGTGTGCGGATCGGATGGATTGTTGGGAGGTGTTGGTCAATGAGTGGTGCTCAAAAGAATGGCTGGCCACCCACAAAGAGGCCAAGGACAAACGTGCCCAAATGGAAGGTGTGCCACACCACCAAGGCAGCTCCAACTTATTTCAGTATGGGCGGAACTGGGTATGTGGTTTGCTTCATGATTCATGCAATTCATTCATCATGCTAGCTTTAGCCCTTTAATTACTAATTTACTTTGTTTCTCTCTTTCAGGCATGCTACAATAAGGCGGATAAGGTGCCAGAGGTGTACGACTTGTATGCCATGGCCCACACTGGCCCTTACAAGAAAGTCAAGGCATTCTCTGCGTCTGACCTCGATGATCCAAAGAACTTCACCAACATCTCCGCCCACGACAAGCTCGTGTAATATAGAGATCAGGGGAAGGCGAGGAAAGGGGAGGACTTTAACCCGAGCCAGGGTCCCATTGATACAGAGCTGCTGATGATATCTGGTGGCGGGAGGTCCCATGGCTCCATAGCCATGGGAGATGGACTTATCCGTTGTCCTAGCACTCTCCCGGAGATCAAGGCGCGCCAGTCGAGCTCCGCTCCTGAGATAAGGCCTCGTGAACGGCCAGTCCAACTCGCCTTCAAGGTTAGTTATACGTACTCAGCTATCTTTCTCCATTACATTGTGTGCGATTCCATCAATGATTACAAATGGTCATGTGAGTGGTGTTGCAGGCTGCTATACAGAGTGAGAGAGATAGAACGGAGAAACTTCTAGCGGAGGCGGCGGAGAGGCAGCGGGGGTTGGAGGAGAGGACGACAAAGATGTTGGAGGAGGATAGGGCATGAAATGACATGCAGGCAAGGGCCATGTACGAGCTCCTTGTGGTAAGTTTCTTCTGCAGATTACTTGCTAGTCTTAACATTTGAGTCTCATTACTAACTAGTATGACTCTGTTGTGAAAACCAAATGTGTAGTCTGTGTGCGAGAAGTCCGGTCAGACCGCTCCGCCGATGCCAGTGATTGCTCCTGGGAGCACGGTGAGTTTAATTTGAATGGACATTACTTGCTAGTCTTAACATTTGAGTGTCATAATGCTAACGAGACATTGGAAATGATCTTTGGTGCGGCTTAACTCCAGAAACGCATCGCACGATCCTTCTCCAGCTACCGGCGCGAGCCAGCCCGCTCCTTCTCCAGCTACCGGCTCGAGCCAGCCCGCTCCTACATCTCCGTGATCACGGTAAGTTTCTCTACTGTTTTGCTTAACAAATGCATAAAGACCTAGACTTAGCTTTATTTCCTCCAATAGGCTTACCATAATGACCTAGAGTTAGCTTCTTTTCCTCCAAAATGACTTAATAAGCTTACTGACCTCATAAACCATCCATTCTACCTAAGTTAGCTCTAAAATGACTCATTTTACCTTAGTTAGCTTACAAGTGATCCAATTTATCCAAGTTAGCTCTAAAATGACCCATTTTACGTAGATTAGCTCCTAAATGATCCATTTTACCTACGTTAGCTTTAAAATGACCCATTTCACCTAGGTTAGCTCCAAAATGACCCATTTCACCTAGGTTAGATCCAAAATGACCCATTTCACCTAAGTTAGCTAAAAAACGATCCATTTTACCTTAGTTAGCTCAAAAACGTGGCATTTCACCTTAGTTAGCTCATAAAAGACCCATTTCAACTAAGTTAGCTCCAAAATGATCAATTTCACCTAGGTTAGCTCATAAACGACCCATTTCACCTAAGTTAGCTCAAAAACGATCCATTTTACCTTAGCTAGCTCAAAAACGTGGCATTTCACCTTAGTTAGCTCATAAAAGACCTATTTCAACTAAGTTAGCTCCAAAATGATCAATTTCACCTAGGTTAGCTCATAAACGACCCATTTCACCTAAGTTAGCTCAAAAATGATCCATTTTATCTTAGTTAGCTCTGGCATTTCACCTTAGTTAGCTCATAAAAGACCCATTTCAACTAAGTTAGCTCCAAAATGATCAATTTCACCTACGTTAGCTCATAAACGACCCATTTGACCTAGGTTAGCTCATAAATGACCCATTTCACCTAGGTTAGCTCATAAACAACCTATTTCACCTAGGTTAGCTCATAAACTACCCATTTCACCTAGGTTAGCTCATAAATGATACATTTCACCTAAGTTAGCTAATATATGGCATATACTTCTTCTTCTAGTCTTCTTCTTCTATTCTTTTTCCTCTAGTCTAATTCTTCTTCTAGTCTTCTTTTTCTAACTTTCTTATTTGTCATTTTGCAGGTTTCATTCACTTCACGGAAGCCAGCTTCCTATGATGGATTTCTTGCTTTTTCCTGTTTTTTCCTTTGATGCACTTCTTGTATTCTGCTCGCTTGCTATGATGAAACTTTGCATATTGTAATATGTATGGATCGATGGAACTATGTGCAACCTACTATGTATGTATGGATGGATATATATGTGTGCTGGATATTTATTATGTTGGATATACATGTGCTGGATATTTATGTGATGGATATATATGTGCTGTGAAATATTTGTTGTGATAATTGTTGGATATAAGAAAAACAGAACAAAAAAGAGGCAGTGCAGGCTCTTTGCCGTCCGCGGCAGACGGCAAAGACCCCTTTGCCGTCGGTGGCAAACGACAAAGGGGGCATGTGGCGCCCACCTATGCTTCTTGGGGATGGACCATTTGGCCAATTTGCCTACCGTGGCGGACGGTAAAGCCAAGCTGATGGCAAAGACTTTGTCTTTGCCATCCGCCGGGCGGACGGCGAAAAAGAGCGGGCGCTGACGTATAGCTGACGTCATCTGGCGGACGGCAAAGAGGCGCTCAAATTTGCCATCCGCTGGCGGACGGCAAAGGCCACCGTTAGCCGCCTAACGGAGTGACGCTGGCGGACGTGCAACATTTTGCTGTCCCCCCTCTTTGCCGTCAGCCGCTGTAGGCAAAGGGCTCTTTGCCGTCCTCCATAAAAAGCCGACGGCAAAGGACCTGTTTGCCGACCCTATCTTTGCCGTCACTGTTTGCCGTCCGCCGCGGACGACAAAGTGCTTTGCCGTCAGCCGTCCCTGCCTTTGCCATCCGCCATGGCAGACGGCAAAGTACTGGATTCCTGTAGTGATGTTCTTCATATAGAGAGTCTCATATGTTGTCACTTCCATATACTAGTGGGAATTTTACGTTATAGAACTTGGCTTGTATATTCCAATGATGGGCTTCCTCAAATTGCCCTAGGTCTTCGTGAGCAAGCAAGTTGGATGCACACCCACTAGTTTCTTTTGTTGAGCTTTTATACATTTATAGCTCTAGTGCATCCGTTGCATGGCAATCCCTACTCACTCACATTGATATCTATTGATGGGCATCTCCATAGCCGTTGATACGCCTAGTTGATGTGAGACTATCTTCTCCTTTTTGTCTTCTCCACAACCACCATTCTATTCCACCTATAGTGCTATATCCATGGCTCACGCTCATGTATTGCGTGAAGATTGAAAAAGTTTTGAAAAAGTTAAGTATGAAACAATTGCTTGGCTTGTCATCGGGGTTGTGCATGATTTAAATACTTTGTGTGGGGAAGATGGAGCATAGCCAGACTATATGATTTTGTAGGGATAACTTTCTTTGGCCATGTTATTTTGAGAAGACATAATTGCTTTGTTAGTATGCTTGAAGTATTATTATTTTCTATGTCAATATAAACTTTTGTCTTGAATCTTTCTAATCTGAATATTCATACCACAATTAAGAAGATTTGCATTGAAATTATGCCAAGTAGCACTCCGCATCAAAAATTCTTTTTTTATCATTTACCTACTCGAGGACGAGCAGGAATTAAGCTTGGGGATGCCTGATATGTCTCCAACGTATCTATAATTTTTGATTGCTCCATGCTATATTATCTACTGTTTTGGACTATATTGGGCTTTATTTTCCACTTTTATATTATTTTTGGGACTAACCTATTAACCGGAGGCCCAGCCCAGAATTGCTGTTTTTTTGCCTATTTCAGTGTTTAGGATAAACAGAATATCAAACGGAGTCCAAACGGAATAAAATCTTCGGAAACGTGATTTTCTCACCGAACGTGATCCAGGAGACTTGGACCCTACTGCAAGGGATCAAAGAGGTGGTCACGAGGGTGGGGGGCGCCCCCCCTAGGGCGCGCCCCTGCCTCGTGGGCCCCTCGGTGCTCCACCGAGGTACTCCTTCCTCCTATATATACACACGTACCCCCAAACGATCAGAACAGGAGCCAAAACCCTAATTCCACCGCCACAACTTTCTGTATCCACGAGATCCCATCTTGGGGCCTGTTCCGGAGCTCCGCCGGAAGAGGGCCGTCATCACGGAGGGCTTCCACATCATCCTAGCCCCTTCGATGAAGTGTGAGTAGTTTACCTCAGACCTTCGGGTCCATAGTTAGTAGCTAGATGGCTTCTTCTCTCTCTTTGAATCTCAATACAAAGTTCTCCCCCTCTCTTGTGGAGATCTATTCAATGTAATCTTCTTTGTGCGGTGTGTTTGTTGAGACCGATGAATTGCGGGTTTATGATCAAGTCTATCTATGAATAATATTTGAATCTTCTCTGAATTTTTTATGCATGATTGGTTATCTTTGCAAGTCTCTTCGAATTATCCGTTTGGTTTGGCCAACTAGATTGGTAGTTCTTGCCATGGAAGAAGTGCTTAGCTTTGGGTTCGATCTTACGGTGTCCTTACCCAGTGACAGAAGGGGCAGCAAGGCACATATTGTATTATTGCCATCGAGGATAACAAGATGGGGTTTATTTCATATTGCATGAATTTATCTCTCTACATCATGTCATCTTGCTTAAGGCATTACTCTATTTTTAACTTAATACTCTAGATGCATGCTGGATAGCTGTCGATGAGTGGAGTAATAGTAGTAGATGCAGAATCGTTTCGATCTACTTGTCACGGACGTGATGCCTATATACATGATCATGCCTAGATATTCTCATAATTATGCACAATTCTATCAATTGCTCAACAGTAATTTGTTCACCCACCGTAGAATACTTATGCTCTTGAGAGAAGCCACTAGTGAAACCTATGGCCCCCGGGTCTATTCTCATCATATCAATCTCCATCACTTTTATATTATTTTGCTATTTACTTTGCTTTTACTTTTTACTTTGCATCTTTATATCAAAAATACCAAAAATATTCTATCTATCAGATCTCACTCTCGTAAATGACCATGAAGGGCTTGACAACCCCTAATCGCGTTGGTTGCGAGTAGCTATCGCTTTGTGCAGGTACGAGGGACTTGAGCGTGGGGTCCTACTGGATTGATACCTTGGTTCTCAAAAACTGAGGGAAATACTTACGCTACTTTGCTGCATCATCCCTTCCTCTTCGGGGAAAACCAATGCAAGCTCAAGACGTAGCAGTAATCTCTGTATGCACCGTCATAGGAAGAAAAATTATCAAATATGTGAAGGAGCAGTAAACAAAAGGATCTTCAGCTACATCTACATATATTACATAAG
>NC_053028.1:263426728-263438630 GCF_003073215.2 Triticum urartu | reverse complement strand
CACAGGAAGATTTTCCAGACACTTTTTCGGAACCCAGATCTTCTTCATAGGTGGCCCATTCCTGCAGTTAGTACCAATGTACCTGGCAAACAGTTCACCATTCTGATTCTTAAACAGTATATAGTTTGCATCAAAGGATTCATCAATGATGATGGGGTTAGCACAAGTGAAGCCAGATAGATTGGACGGATCTGCTGAAGGTTCCTTTGCAGCAACCCACATGGTTTTGGGGTACTGCTCAGGTTTCCAGTAAGAGCCATCTGCATTCATTTTCCTTACGAACCCTATACCCTCTTTCCTAGGGTTTCGGTTCAGAATCTGCTTTTTCAGGACATCACATAGCGTCTGATGCCCTTTAAGACTTTTGTACATCCCTTTTTCAAGCAATGTCTTCAACCTAGAATTCTCATCAGCAAATAGCGGTGGTATCGTCAGTAGAGGGGTTAGTTACCGCATCAACAGTTGAAGATATTGCAACAGCAGTAGCAAGTAGAACATTCAGCAACAGAAGTAGCATTATCACGCTCAATGCATTTAAGACATGGAGGTTCAAATCCTTCCTGAGCGGGACTGATCTGTTTGGTGCGAAGTGACTCGTTTTCCGTTTGAAGATCTTCATGAACCGCTCTCAATTTCTCAAGATCTTGCTTCCTTTGAATATAATCATAGGAAAGCTTTTCATGAGTTGTTGAGAGAGTTTCATGACGACTTTCAAGTTCCTGATACTTAACGTGAAGATTTTTTATGTCTTCAATTAAGGATTCAGATCGAGTCATTTCAGCACCCAACAGATCATCGCTTCTGTCTAACAGTTTTTGAATATGTTCCATAGCTTTCGGTTGTTCAGTTGCAATTTTAGCAAGTGTTTTGTAGCTAGGTTTTGAAGCACAATCAGAGTCATCGTCACTAGATGTTTGATAGTGAGTAGTGCGTGTGTTTACCTTGGCACCGCGTGCCATGAAGCAATAGGTAGAAGCGGAGTAGTCCTTGTCATTTGCATCGGTGTCGGTGATGAAGTCATTGTCTTCAGTGTTGACGATGGACTTGGCAACGTATGTTGTAGCCAGACTTGCGACGCCTGAGTCGGATTCCTCCTCAGACTCCACCTCCGCCTCCTCAGAAGCAGACTCCTCCTCTGAATCCATTTCCTTGCCAACAAACGCACGTGCCTTGCCAAAGACTTTGAGGAAGACTTGGAAGAAGACTTTGAGTATTTCTTCTTCTTCTTCTTGTCGTCAGAGTCATATTCCTTGCTCTTCTTCTTCTTTTTGTTCTCATTGTCCCACTGTGGACACTCAGAGATGAAGTGGCCAAGTTTCTTGCACTTGTGACATGTTTTCTTCTTGTAGTCATGAGCAGGAGCTTCATCAATCCTTGAACTTGATCGAGAAGACTTTCTGAAGCCTTTCTTCTTGGTGAAATTTTGGAACTTCTTGACTAGCATAGCAAGTTCCCTTCCAATGTCTTCAGGATCATCAGAACTGCTATCAGATTCTTCTTCAGATGAGGAGACAGCTTTTGCCTTCAAGGCACGAGTTCGCCCATAGTTTGGACCGTAGATCTCTCTTTTCTCTGAAAGCTGAAACTCATGTGTGTTGAGCCTCTCAAGTATGTCAGACGGTTCGAGTGTCTTGAAATCAGGACGTTCTTGAATCATCAGGGCCAGGATGTCAAACGAACTATCAAGTGATCTCAGCAGCGTCTTGACGACTTCGTGTTTGGTAATCTCAGTGGCGCCGAGGGCTTGAAGCTCATTTGTGATGTCAGTGAGTCGGTCAAATGTGTGCTGGAAATTCTCATTGTCATTTCGCTTGAAGCGGTTGAAGAGGTTACGAAGGACACTGATTCTCTGATCTCTCTGGGTTGAGATGCCTTCATTGACCTTGGAGAGCCAGTCCCAGACCAGCTTGGATGTCTTCAAAGCACTCACATGGCCATACTGTCCTTTGTTCAGATGACCACAGATGATGTTCTTGGCAGTAGAGTCCAGTTGAACGAATTTCTTGACATCAGCAGCATTGACACCTTCTCCAGCCTTGGGAACGCCGTTCTCGACGCCATACCATAGGTCGACGTCAATGGCTTCAAGATGCATATGCATGTTATTCTTCCAGTAGGGATATTCAGTTCCATCGAAGACGGGGCACGCAGCGGAGACTTTAATTATCCCTGCCGTCGACATAGCTAAAACTCCAGGTGGTTAAACCGAATCACACAGAACAAGGGAGCACCTTGCTCTGATACCAATTGAAAGTGCGTTATATCGACTAGAGGGGGGTGAATAGGCGATTTTTATGAAAGTCTTCAGAACATGGGAGTTTTGAAGACAAACGATAAGATTAAACCTATTACCATGCAGCGGAAGGTAGACTACACAAGGCAAACCATAGTCAAGTATTCAATGAAGTGAAAGCACAAAGACTAGTAGCACCTAGGTAGTAAGGATCAGGTAGGAAGATATTGTGAGGCCAAACAGAACACACAGTCACTCAGTGAAGACAAATGAATAGAGCAAACATACAATGACTCCTTCACAAAATGACAAGTGGAGCATGAATCTACCAAACACTGAAGTCGTCAAGACGCTGCTGAGATCACTTGATAGTTCGTTTGACATCCTGGCCCTGATGATTCAAGAACGTCCTGATTTCAAGACACTCGATCCGTCTGACATACTTGAGAGGCTCAACACACATGAGTATCAGCTTTCGGAGAAAAGAGAGATCTACGGTCCAAACTATGGGCGAACTCGTGCCTTGAAGGCAAAAACTGTCTCCTCATCTGAAGAAGAATCTGACAGCAGTTCTGATGATACTGAAGACATTGGAAGGGAACTTGCTATGCTTGTCAAGAAGTTCCAAAAATTCACCAAGAAGAAAGGCTTCAGAAAGTCTTCCCGATCAAGTTCAAGGAATGATGAAGCTCCTGCTCATGACTACAAGAAGAAAACATGTCACAAGTGCAAGAAACTTGGCCACTTCATCTCTGAGTGTCCACAGTGGGACAATGAGAACAAAAAGAAGAAGAAGAGCAAGGAATATGACTCTGACGACAAGAAGAAGAAGAAGAAATACTCAAAGTCTTCTTCCAAGTCTTCCTCAAAGTCTTCATCACACAAGAAGAGCTCATCTGGCAAGGCACGTGCGTTTGTTGGCAAGGAAATGGATTCAGAGGAGGAGTCTGCTTCTGAAGAGGCGGAGGTGGAGTCTGAGGAGGAATCTGACTCAAGCATCGCAAGTCTGGCTACAGCATACGTTGCCAAGTCCATCTTTAACACTGAAGACAATGACTTCATCACCGACACCGATGCAAATGACAAGGACTACTCCGCTTCTACCTACTGCTTCATGGCACGCGGTGCCAAGGTAAACACACGCACTACTCACTATCAAACATCCAGTGACGATGACTCTGATTGTGGTTCAAAACCTAGCTACAAAACACTTGCTAAAATTGCAACTGAACAACAGAAAGCTATGGAACATATTCAAATACTGTTAGACAGAAGCGATGATCTGTTAGGTGCTGAAATGACTCGATCTGAATCCTTAATTAAAGACATAAAAAATCTTCACGTTAAGTATCAGGAACTTGAAAGTCGTCATGAAACTCTCTCAACAACTCATGAAAAGCTTTCCTATGATTATCTTCAAAGGAAGCAAGATCTTGAGAAATTGAGAGCGGTTCATGAAGATCTTCAAATGGAAAACGAGTCACTTCACGCCAAACAGATCAGTCCCGCTCAGGAAGGATTTAAACCACCATGTCTTAAATGCATTGAGCGTGATAATGCTACTTCTGTTGCTGAATGTTCTACTACTACTGCTGTTGCAATATCTTCAACTGTTGATGCGGTAACTAACCCCTCTGTTGAGGATACCACCGCTATTGCTGATGAGAATGCTAGGTTGAAGACATTGCTTGAAACAGGGATGTACAAAAGCCTTAAAGGGCATCAGACGCTATGTGATGTCCTGAAAAAGCAGATTCTGAACCGAAACCCTAGGAAAGAGGGTGTAGGGTTCGTAAGAAAAATGAATGCAGATGGCTCTTACTGGAAACCTGAGCAGTACCCCAAAACCCTGTGGGTTGCTGCAAAGGAACCTTCAGCAGATCCATCCAATCTATCTGGCTTCACTTGTGCTAACCCCATTATCATTGATGAATCCTTTGATGCAAACTATATACTGTTTAAGAATCAGAATGGTGAAGTGTTTGCCAGGTATATTGGTACTAACTGCAGGAATGGACCGCCTATGAAGAAGATATGGGTTCCGAAAAGGTGTCTGGAGAGTCTTCCTATGAATGTCATCATGACATCTCACGTGAAGAAGACAAACCTCAGACCAAAGGCTTCATACGGTCCAAAGGCTTCATACAGACAGAGGACTCACTTGAGTCGCACTAACGCAAATGTGTTGCAGGACAATCATACTCAGGCATATGAATATGAGAGCGGTTCATCAAACCGCCATGTTCATAAGACCAAGAACTATTCTGCCTATTCTTATGAGTACTATTGTCCGCCTGCAAGACTGTTTGCTAAGGCTTCAAAGCCAAAATTCTTAGATGCTGCACTTAGACTTATTGCTTCTAAGCCACCCTTTAAGATGTGGGTGGTTAAGAAGGCTTAACTCTCTTTTGCAGGGAAAGGTCTCCAGCAGAAAACCAAAATCGTCTGACGCTATTGCTGGGGACCTTAAACATCTTGTAGGGCGCAAGATCAAATGCCCAAATGGTCTTACTATGTACTTCGTACCTGAATCGCTTGCTACACTCCCTATTAGTCCTAACCTGGATCTAAGCTTTCATAACCCACTGGTTCGTCAAATGTTTTTGCTTCACAATGCTCTTGGTGAAGCCTATCCCCCTAACTGCACTGTAGGGTACGACACCAGCGTCTTCAGAATGGATTATTGACAGTGGGTGTACAAATCACATGACTGGCAAAAGAAGTCTTCTTATGGACTCAGCTTTACGTCCATCCGACAAGAGCCACATCACATTTGCTGACACTGGTAAAAGTAAGGTATTGGGTCTAGGTAGAGTTGCAATCTCAAGGGATCAACACATGGATAAAGTCATGCTTGTTGAATCCCTTGGCTTCAACTTAATGTCTGTCTCAATGCTTTGCGATTTGAACATGATCGTAATGTTTGGAAAATATTGTTGCCTTGTACTAATGGAATCTGACAAGTCTCTAGTGTTTGAAGGGTATCGAAAAGATGATTTGTACGTGGTAGATTTCTCAGCAGGGCCACAGCTTGCAGTATGTCTTCTAGCAAAGGCTTCAGAATGCTGGCTATGGCATCGGAGGCTTGGACATGCTGGCATGAGGAACCTCCACACCCTTGCGAAGAAGAAGCATGTCATAGGCATCGAGGGCGTTAAGTTCAAGAAAGACCATTTATGCGGTGCCTGTGAAGCAGGGAAGATGACGAGGGCCAAACATCCCTCGAAGACAATCATGACTACTACTCAACCCTTCGAACTGCTTCACATGGATCTTTTCAGTCTCAATCATTACTCAACTCTAACTACTACTGCTTGCCTCTATGGCTTCGTATTGTTGATGATTATTCTAGATATACTTGGGTGCACATAATCCTTTACAAGACTGAAGTGCAGGATGTCTTCAGACGCTTCGCCAATCGAGCTATGAACAATTTTGGCGCCAAGATAAAGCACATCAGAAGTGACAATGGCACTGAATTCAAGAACACTGGCCTTGATACATATCTTGATACCTTGGGCATCACACATGAATTCTCAGCCCCGTACACGCCACAGCAGAATGGCGTCGTCGAACGCAAGAACAGAACACTAATTGAGATGGCCAGAACGATGCTAGATGAATACAAGACCCCAAGAAAATTCTGGCCCGAAGCCATTGATACTGCATGCCATACAATCAATCGTGTTTATCTTCACAAGCTACTGAACAAGACATCTTATGAGCTCCTTACTGGCAAGAAGCCAAATGTCAGTTACTTCAGAGTATTTGGCGCAAGGTGCTGGATCAAGGACCCACATCACACCTCAAAATTTGCACCAAAAGCACATGAGGGTTTTATGCTTGGATATGGAAAGGATTCGCACTCCTACAGAGTCTTCAATCTCTTTCATTACAAAGTGGTTGAAACAGTGGATGTGCGGTTCGATGAGACCAACGGTTCACAAAGAGAGCAGCTGCCAAATGTGCTAGATGAAGTTCCATCCAGTGAATCAATCAAGCTAATGGGAACTGGAGAAATTATACCTTCTGAAGCTCATCCTGAAGAAGAACTTATCATTTCAGCACCTGATCAACATGAAGACAATGCTCAGCCTGAAGACATTCCTTCCAACAACGACAATGAACAGCAAGAGCAAAGTCTTCGCCCTGTACATCCTCGCGTTGCCAATGAAGTGCAGATTGAAAGAATAATTGATAGCATCAATGCACCTGGTCCACTCACTCGTTCAAGGGCAACTCAGCTAGCAAATTTCTGTGGGCACTTCGCATTCGTCTCAATATCAGAACCCAAGAAAGTTGAAGAAGCCTTCATGGAACCTGAATGGATTCAAGCTATGCAAGAAGAGCTTCAACAGTTTGAGCTAAATAATGTATGGGAACTAGTTAAGCGTCCTGATCCATGGAAGCACAACATAATAGGCACCAAATGGATATATCGCAACAAGCAAGATGAGCATGGTCAAGTTGTCAGAAACAAAGCTCGTCTTGTTGCTCAAGGATATACTCAAGTGGAAGGCATTGACTTTGATGAAACATTTGCTCCTGTGGCTAGACTTGAAGCCATACGCATACTGCTGGCCTATGCAAATCATCATAACATACTTCTATATCAAATGGATGTGAAGAGTGCCTTTCTCAATGGCAAGATTGAAGAAGAAGTGTATGTTGCACAACCGCCTGGCTTTGAAAATCCAAAACATCCTGACATGGTATACAAGCTCAACAAGGCACTGTATGGACTCAAACAAGCCCCTAGGGCCTGGTATGACACACTCAAATACTTCCTGAAGAGCAAAGGCTTCATACCTGGTTCCCTAGATCCCACTCTTTTCACAAAGACATATGATGGTGAACTGTTTGTGTGCCAAATATATGTGGATGACATTATCTTCGGCTGCACCAATCAGAAGTACAGTGAAGAGTTTGGATATATGATGCAAGAGCAATATCAGATGTCCATGATGGGGGAGCTGAAGTTCTTCCTTGGTCTTCAAATACAACAACAACGCGATGGCATCTTCATATCTCAAGAGAAGTATCTCAAAGATTGCCTGAAGAAGTTTGGTATGCAAGACTGCAAAGGCTTCACAACACCAATGCCAGCCAAACACCATCTGGGTCCTAACGACAATGGTAAAGAGTTCGATCAAAAGGTATAGCGCTCCATGATTGGTTCTTTACTTTATCTATGTGCATCTAGGCCAGATATTATGCTTAGTGTTTGCATGTGTGCTCGATTTCAAGCGGCACCAAAGGAGTCGCATCACTTAGCTGTGAAGCGAATTCTTCGATATTTGGCTCACACCCCAACTCTAGGATTATGGTATCCAAAGGGCTCAGAGTTTGATTTGGTTGGATTCTCGGATGCTGATTATGCTGGTGACAAAGTTGATCGCAAGTCTACATCATGCACATGTCACTTTCTGGGACGATCACTTGTATGTTGGTCTTCAAAGAAGCAGAACTGTGTATCTCTCTCCACTGCTGAATCTGAATACATTGCTGCTAGATCTTGCTGCGCTCAGCTTCTGTGGATGAAGCAAACACTCAAGTACTATGGCATTTATCTGAAGCAAGTGCCACTTTACTGCGACAACGAAAGCGCCATCAAGATTGCCAACAACCCAGTTCAGCACTCGAAGACAAAGCACATTGAAATTCGTCATCACTTTCTCAGAGATCATGTTGTGAAGGAAGACATTGATATCATACACGTCAACACTGAAGAGCAATTGGCAGATATCTTCACCAAGCCCTTGGATGAGAAGAGGTTTTGCAAGTTACGGTGTGAGCTAAATATCCTGGAATCCTCAAGTGTCCTGTGATCAGGCACACATCCTAACCCTTATGCATATTGATGACTTAGATGTGCAACAGACGGAGTGAAGTATATCTTCAATCAATGAAGACATACATTCTAAGTGTGAATACATTAATGTGGAATTTGACTTCAGAGCGCCACGATAATTGTGCGCCGTGTCTGGGTCTAATACTTCCTATACGGTGGGTAACGCCACCACCAAACGTTCTATTTTGAAGTGTTTCACTCATGGCGTTACCTTGCAATGTCTTCGCATTTGGTTTGGCTTCGAACTCAACATATTTTCATGATTATCTTCACTATGTTGATTATAGATATATATATATATATATATGCTAGTGTTTTGTCCTCTACAACATTCACTTATAGCTATGTCTTCGTGTTGAATCTTTTAAACTAAGTGAATGTGATCGGACCCCAACTTCTCTATGCTTTCTATCTCAAACTCTATCTCTCCAAGTCATATGCATTCTATTGAAACTGTCGAATGTCTTCACTGCGTCCTTGTCAGCTGAAGATATAGAGACAACTATTAAGTCCGTTTTCAATGCTCATTCCTCCACATGAAATCCGGAGAAGTAGGAACGACCACCCGACAATCCAGGCGTGCGTGGGACGTGGAACAAACCCCAAACTTCTGCAAACTGGCCACGTGTTCCTCAGATGCGAATTGCCAGGGGCACCTGTGTAATAGCACAGTGCCGCCCCTGTGCCTATAAATACACACTCACAGCGGTAATTATCTCTTCTTCCACCCTCGCACGAACCCTAGCGCCACCGCTAGCTCTCGATGACGCCGGCGACGAAGCGCTTCACTGCCGCAACCTCTCCGACGCCGTCTTCACGCCGACCGCGGACATCGTCCTCTCTGCCTTCGCCGTAGGTCTCCTCCGTCACCAAGTTAGGGCACGGAAGAGTGAACTGCTCGGCCTCATCTCCCACTCCGTCTAGCAGTTCTCAGTGTGGTAAATAAAACTCCCTTTTTACAGCACCGTTGATCCTATTGATCTGTTACTTTCTACCACAAACAGTTTCTGTTCACACAAGCTAGATCTCTCTCATACTGCATCTCATAACATGCCTAGTATATTCACTTGTGCTTCACAAAGTAGTTAGATTCCTCACTTGTACCGATCTGTGGATTCGTACAAATCTGGAACCAACTTCTTATCTATGAGTGAATGTCTTCGCACGCTGAGGTCAATGTCTTCTAAACCGATTTATCTTCAAAATCTTCTGAGAATGCATATGACCTCTTCCCCTTCCCTCGCACCTTAATGCTGTCACAGGTACATGTCCGTGGGAGAATCCTTTGGTTCTCATAGTCTGCATTCATTTGCAGAATTATTACAGCAACACATAAATTCTCCTGAAGCCAGTTCCTGTTGGTCCAGCAAGAGAAAGCCTTTGAAGCCTTTGAACGTCTTGAAGCCTTTCAAGTTAAAGTTTATGGCTTCAGAGAAAGCAGCAAGGAAGGGGGGCAGACAACGTCATGGTGGAACATCCAAAGATCTGCCTGATGAACTCGCAGAAATGTATAAGACAGATCCTGAAGAGGATTATGGTCAGCGCAAGACCCGAATCCAATGGATTCGACGCTATTGGGCAGAACAATGGTTCAAATACCGCTTCACAACCCAAGAGTATGCTAAGAAAAGTGCCATCAAAAGACCGTGGGGAGACATCTTATACAAGAATCTTGTACCCAGGTCCAGAGATGAAGCTATTGCCCAAAGCTTCTATCCATGCATGGTCCGTGGACCACAGCCTGATGATGCACATCCGTCGTCACTACTCTGGTGTCGTGACGACAATCTGTTCAAGCGCAACTTCCAGTTTGCCCAAAACTCAGCGAAGCAGAACAAGAAGAAGTTTGGGTTAGACTTCAACCCTGGTCCCTCAGCACCAAGGGCAGATGGCACACGAGAAGCAGAACCCAATGTCATTGGTCCGTATGCCAACCTTGAAGGCCTCATCACCTACATCTTGGTTCAAGGGACTGCAGTGAATGAGCCTGCGGCTGACACTGAGTCTGATGACGCGCCTGCAGTGCCGAAGCCAAAGCAGTTGAAGAAGCCAAAAGCTTCAAAGCCAGCCCCTTCACCAAAAATCTCAAAGGCGAAGCCATTGGCGACTGCACCTCCTGAAGACAGTGTGCAGTCTGAAGACTTATCACGCGTCTCAAGGCACCAGAAGGCCAAGATGCCTCTGTCTCACACTGGCAAAGAGCTTACAGCTGCTGCCATCCTGCGCAATGAAGCCATTGATCTGTCAAGTGATGAAGATCTTGCAGATGACGCTCTTGAGCAGCTCATCAAGAGCAAAGAAGAAGCAGAAATCTTCAATAATCTGCCTCTCTTTGATGTCACCATCATCCACAACTTCATTGATGAGTGGTTTGACACGCCAAACATCAGCTTTGAAGATCTGCAGCTACCCATTGGCCTCAGTGTCGCCTTCCAAGGCGCCATTGCTTCAGAACTTGCTATTGCCCAGCGCATTGTTGAACTGAAGCAGAAGATTGACTATGAAAAGGCTCAGTTCAAGAAGCATATGGCCAAGCTCAGCGTGCAAGAAGTGAAGAACTTCAAGACAATGATGCACGAGCTCAAGGAAGCCTTTGTGAAGAAGCGTGCAGAAGCTCAGGGTTCGCGTGAGCGCATGAAGACTCTGGCTGACAGATGTGTGCAAGCCTATAATGAGGCTGAGAAGCGCAAGGCACTTGGGCGTCCTGGCATCGACCCCAGGATGGCCGCAAAGAAGAAGAAGAAGCCTGCTACGGCTGAATCTGATGCACCAAGGCAAGAAGCAGTTCCGATTGTCTTCCCAACAAGAATGACTGGCTCGAAGCCAAAGAGCCGGTCAACAGCTTCAGAGCTCAAGAAGACAAGAACTGCTGAGGCTGAAGCCAGGAAGAGGAAACACTCTGAAGCCTCTCCTACTGCCCCCACCAAGAAAAAGAGAAAGACCAAGAAAGCTCGGGCTGCTCCCACAGAGCCCTTGATAGTTGAACCCATTTCTATGGTTCATCCTGACGCAGAACGTCAACTGACAGTTCATGAGCCTGCTTCCACAGAGGCTCCTGAAGCTGAAGACATTCCAGCAGCTGATCCCATCGCTGCTGAAGACATTGGTCATCATGACAATGTAGAAGATGATGCAGTCCTTCCTCAGTTTGAAAACAGCGAACTCATCAGCATTGGTCGTCCACTGACGCCAATTGCACAGGATGCTTCATGGGCGGATCGCCCTCAAGAGGAAGAAGACTATGAGGCCCAGCCCACTCCAACCCCACAGGCGTCGTCTGCGTTCCGCAGGCTTCGCAAAGGTCCAAGGCCTCAAGTCTATGCTGAAGACATTCCGGCTGCATCAGCCGCAGAAGAAGAAGTACCACAAGAGCCCACTCCTCTGCTCCACCAAGAAGCAGTTCCCCAGGAGAACGTGCCTGTGATCAACCCTCCAGCTAGTCAAGTGGAGGATGGAAATCTTGAGGCTGCTACAACCAACAACAAAGCTAATGTGGAGCCCTCCCCAGCAAAAGCTTCAGATGACAGCAAAGCCACTGAACCCACCACTTCTGTTCCTGAGTCTGCTGCCGGTCCCCAATTCAACTATCATGTTGAGCACAGGCCTCAGGTCCAGAAGCCAATCCCAAGACTGCCAAGGTTTCCAGGTCCTGCATCAGCACCTGGCTCCTTCAACATCAATGGCTTCAGGGCAGACAACACGTTCTTCGATAGCTCTAGGAACCCCTACTCAAGGGAACGGATATCATCTGATCGGTTCTGGAGCTATCCTCAGCGAAGCTATTACCTGCGTTTCTTACAACAAGGTCGACATCTCCG